>NW_021318734.1:36487-47034 GCF_001605985.2 Dendrobium catenatum
AGTGTTGAGAATGAAATTTTAAATGACTCTTCTGTTGAAAATAACCCAGAACTAGCTGAGATCGATCAAGACGTTCAAAAACCCAGCTCTCCAAATTTGACCCCTCAAGGGGAAAATGAATATGATGTCATATCAGATGGCGATACCCCTGAAATTAACTTTCAAGGGAGTCCCATCATGATAGACTTTTCAGATTCAGATTCACATTCAGAAAATGACAATCAATCGCCTAAGGAGAACGTAGACCTCCCCGTAGATTGCCCTTCCGATGAAATCGTGCAAGTGCAACTTCGTGGCGGTAAGGTTTTACCCCCTAGGCTTCCCCCTCAGGAAAAGGGAAAACAAGTTGTTTCCAGTGATCCGATTCAAATCCTTGCTCAACAATTAAACTCTCCTTCAGATCCACCGGGTCCCGATGTTAATGTTCCAAGCGTCGATTAAAACGTCTTAGCTCTCCTTCGGAAGTTTCCTGTTAAGTTGAGCATTTACGACGCCCTTGTCCTTTCAAAAGTGATGAGGGGGACTCTAATTAAAGCTCTTCTCGACCCCGAGATTTACATAGCTCAACTCGCTTTAACTTCTGAAGAAGAAGCTTTGTACTTCAACTAAATCCCAGGTGTTACCTTTTCCGATGAAGATTTACTCCTAGGAACTGTTGATCATAATCGCCTGCTTTACATCACTGTAAATGTGGGCAATTTTAAGCTATCAAGAGTTCTGGTTGATCTGGGTGCATCGGTCAACGTGATGAACATAAAGACTCTCGCATACCTTAGAGTTGATACTAGCAAGCTCTCAACTGATAGGTTGGTGCTTCGTGGGTTCAACGAAAAAGGCAAGAAGGCTTTAGGTTCGATCACACTTCTTCTAGATATAGGAGAGTTAAAAACTGAAGCAAAATTTTATATAATCGATTCGGCTACATCCTTTAATGCGCTCCTAGGTAGGCCCTGGATCCATGACTATATAAGGGTTCCTTCCACCCTACATCAATGCATCAAGTACCAACGAGATGGCATTGAGTTTAAAATTAATGGTGATCTGCAACCATTCCCTGTTCACGAGGTCGGGATCTACGAGGACGCTGCATACTATGTTCCCAAATTGTCCACAACCAAATCTAAGGTAGAGATCAACGTTAAGGAGGAAAAAGTAGAAAATCAAAGTTCAAAAGCAATTGAAAAATTGAGAAAAGAAAAAGTCAAGAATAAAAAAAGAGACGATTCTAATAGTGAAGACAACGTCGAGCGCGTGGTTTTTAGGCCTCCAATCAATCTACCTAAAAGAGGTGGAAGGATGGCTCAAAGAGCACGCGGCCGAGGCAGCCCTTCCGTTGAAAAGAGAAATCCCCCAATGTACATCGAACTTGAAACAAGTTCTGATGAAGAATCAAGAAAGAGGGGTGCTAGAATTGCTTTTGACTACAGAAAAATCAATCCTCCTCCAAAGTTTGATCTCACTTTAGATTCAGATAGCGACCAAGAGGTTAACAAATTCAAACCTCAAAGTGACGAGCCTGAATTGACTATATATGAAAAGCTTAACAGGGCTGTTGAATCCTTAGCCTTAACCCCACTGTCCATTGACAGAGTTTCAGGGTTAGTAACTAAGGACGTCCCAAACTTAGATGGAGAAGTAAGGAGTCCAGAGGTTCTTCCCTGGCACCTCCTCTTCAAGGAACGAAGGCGATGTAATCCTAGAAGAGGCAAATTTCAATGAATTAATGGAATTACCTTTCGGCTACTTTCCTCTTGGTGTTAAAGCTCTTATCTCTAAAGGTTTTCCTCCGAGTCAATGGACTAAGGGTCAAGCTAGATACCACCAAAGTATTTGGAATTTAAAATTTAATAAAAAATTGACAAGTGGTATCGTCTTTGGTACAGTTAGTCCGTTTGATGATGATAAATATTGCTTGATGATAACTAGCCATCCTGAATCTGAAAATGTCCCTATTGAAGTCATTGATTCACTTAATAGACTTTGTTTGGAGACCTTTGATGATTCTGATGAAGTTCAAATTCGAGATGTACCCCCTGAATTTAAAGAAGAAATCAAATCGATAGTCGATGAACTTAAAGAAATCAACCTTGGAACGGAAGATGACCCTCTCCCAACTTTCATAAGTTCTTTGTTGAGTGAGAATGAGTCTAAGGATCTAATTTAACTTCTATCCGAGTTTAAGAACAGTTTTGCTTGGACATACGATGAAATGCCAGGCTTGTCCGCCGATGTAGCAGTTCATAAACTTGGAATCCGGCATGATGTCATTCCTGTCAAACAAGCTCCACGATGCATGCATCTAGAGATCGAACAACAAGTCATTTTTGAAGTTAAGAAATTGGCCTAAGCCAAATTTATCCAGGAGGAATAATATCCTTCTTGGGTAGCCAGCTTCGTGCCTGTTTGAAAGAAAAATGGTCAAATTCGGGTCTGTGTTGACTATAGAGAACTGAATAAGGCATGTCATAAGGATGAATTTCTTTTGCCATTTCCTGAACTCATGGTGGACATCACCTCCTCGCATGTTGTTTTTTCCTTTATGGATGGCTCGTCTGGTTATAATCAAATCAAGATGGCCCCAGAAGATGAGAGAAACAATACTTTCAGAAGTCCTATAGGGATCTTTTGTTATAAAGTGATGCCATTTGGCCTTAAAAATGCCGGTGCAACCTACCAGCGGGCTATGACTCAAATCTTTGACGACTTAATCCACAATCAAGTTGAGTGCTACATCAATGATTTAGTTGTCAAGAGTAAAGTTAAAGAGGCTCATCTTTATGACTTAAGAATTGTCTTCGAGCAGTTACGTCGCTATGACCTTAAGATGAATCCCTTAAAGTGTGCCTTTGGTGACACGTCAGGGAAATTTCTAAGTTTCGTAGTAAAGCACCATGGAATTGAAATTGATCCTGCCAAAATTGAAGCTATCTTAAATATGCTGCCTCCTAGGAGCCTTACTCAACTAAGGTCTCTTCAAGGTAGACTGGCGTATATAAGAAGATTCATTTCCAATCTTTCTGGGAGATGTCAGCCATTCTCGGTCCTCGCTAAAAAGGATGCCAAATTCATTTGGGATGAGAAATGTTAATCTTCCTTTGAAAATATCAAACAATATCTGATAAATCCACCAGTCTTGGCAGCCCCTATTCCGGAGAGACCTTTAATCCTTTACACTACGGCCCTTGACGAGTCTCTCGGGGCCCTCCTTGCTCAAGTCAATGACGAGGGGAAAGAGAATGCTTTCTATTACCTAAATCGAAGATTTCTACCAACGCAAATTCGATATCCAACGATTGAGAAATATTGACTTGCCCTAGTTTTTGTAGGACAAAAACAAAGGCATTACATGCTTTTTCATCAAGTCAACTTAATTTCCAATTTCAACCCCTTGCAATACCTTATGACTAGGCCTACATTGTCAGGACGTTTGGCTTGTTGGTCTATGATATTGCTCTAATTCGAAATCACTTCCATTCCCCTACATGCTGTGAAAGGGCAGGCCGTCACTGACTTCCTTGTGGCACACCCGTTGCCGATGGAATCTCCTCTAAATGATGGTTTACCTGATGAGCAAATCATAAGTTTCGAGGAATCTAATACTTAAACCTGGGAAATGTATTTTGATGGTGCTGTGTCCTCTCAACGGGGAAAAGCACCTGAATCTACTATACCCGGGAAAGCCGGAGTTGGCCTGGTACTCATAACACCAGATAAGGGAATGATGCACTTTTCCTACCATTTATCAAAACCTTGTACGAGCAATGAGGTCGAGTTTGAAGCTCTGATAACTGGCCTGGAACTTGCAATTCTAATGGAGATTAAAGAGATTAAAATCTTTGGTGACTCTCAACTGGTGATCAACTAGATTGCGGGGACCTATAAGGTTTTGAATCCTAAACTCCTGAAATATCATCAGTACACCTGTCACTTGCTTGAGAAAATTCCAATTGTAACTATATAGAGGATTCCCCGTGGAAGCAATTCTTCGGCGGATGCCCTTGTAAAGCTCGCAAAGGAATTTGCCTGTCCAGAAGAAGACTCTATCCCTATAGAGGTACAGGGTCGTCAAGTCCTATCTCCTATAGATTTAGAGTACATCAACAAACAAGTTTCTCAGATCCTTTCTACCTCTTCAGCAGTTGATGAAGAAGAAGATTGGAGACAACCAATAATCGAATATCTTCAAGAAGGCAGGCTCCCTCGCGAGAAATCGCTTGCCCATCAAATCAACAAACGTACCCTATCTTACATACAAGTCAATAATACATTGTACCGATGATCGTTCGTTAAGATGTGGCTCCATTGTTTAAACAAATGCGAGGCCCTGAAGATCGCTAACGAAGTCCATGCTGGACTGTGCGGTGCTCATCAATCGGTTCCTAAGATGAAAATGAAGATCAAAAGACTTGGTTACTACTGGCCTACGATGATTAACGATTGCATGAAAATTGCAAAGTGTTGTCATTAGTGTCCAGTACATGGTATGGTTTTATATCAGCCGCCTAACGTGTTGCATCCCGCGATAGCCTCATGGCCCTTTGAAAGTTGGGGCACAGATATCATTGGGCCAATTGACTTCAAAGGGTCATCACTTCATTTTAGCAGCGACTGATTACTTTTCAAAGTGGGCAGAAGCAGTCCCACTAAGAAATGTAACATCACACCATGTAATGAAATTCTTCCTTGACCATATCATATATAGATTTGGCATGCCACGTATTATGATATCCAATAATGTGTCCACTTTCAAGTCTACAAAGATCAATAATTTTGCAAACTACCATGGTATCAATTGGAGATACTCAACAATCTATTACCCACGGGTTAATGGATTGGATAAGGCCTTCAATAAAACTTTGGTTTAAATCATCAAAAAGACCCTTGATGATAATAAACGTCAGTGGGATGAGAGGTTGGTGGAAGCTTTATGGGCCCACAGGACCACTTATCGAACCCCAACCCAATCCACACCGTTTGCACTAGTGTATGGATCTAAGGCCGTACTCCCTTTAGAAGTTCAAATCCATTCGCTCTGAATTACAATCCAGAACCAGATAACAATGCAACAAAATGCACAACTCCGTCTAGAAAAACTTGAGAGCCTTGAAGGACGTCGTCTTCATGCCCAACAAAACCTAGAATTGTACAAAGATTGAATGATTCAAGCTCACGATAAGTTAGTGCGACCTAGAACCTTCCAAGCAGGTGACTTGGTCTTGGTTCTTCGGAGGCCTATCTTAGCGCATCGAAAACTCGGTGGGAAGTTTGAACCAACTTGGGAAGGACCCTTCGCAGTGGAAACAGCCTACGAAGGAGGATCGTATCAGTTAGTGGATTGTAAAGCAAATCACCCGATGCTTCCTGTAAACGGGTGTTTCCTTAAGAAATACTATACTTGATGTAGCTCAAATTTTCAATCAATAAAATTTCGAAACTTTCAATCAAGTTCACTCAATGTCATTCAAATCTTTTTAAATTTCAATATATTGCGTTTCTCTTATTAAGGCTAACATGTGAACTATCATGTCTTCTTGCTATAAATTTAAACCTTTTAGTGGTGGAGCACGCCCTTTGTGGCACCATCCTAAAATTCAAATATCGATCCCGATCTTATATAGAGCAAGTTTCTTCTATATACGATCATTCAAACCCGATCTTCTGTGCAAAACAAGTTTCCTTTGCACACGATCAATCTAAACCTGATCATCCCTAGAACAAATTTCCTCTACCCGTGATCATTTTAATCTTGATCTTTTATATAGTGCAAATTTCCTCTATATACGATCATTCAAACCCGATCCTCTGTGTAAAGAAAGTTTCCTTTACACATGATCAATTCAGACCCGATCATCTGTAGAGTAAGTTTCCTCTACTAATGATCATTCTAGATCCGATCTTTTATATAGAGCAAGTATCCTATATGTACGATCTTTCAAACCCGATCTTCTGTGTAAAGCAAGTTTCTTTACATACGATCAATTCAAATCTGATCTTTTGTGAGAAGCAAAGCTTCCTTCTAATAAGATCTTTAATTATCTCTTCTTTTAAGGACATATGTGAGTCATCGTACTTTCTCTCTTTAGGATTAGATCTACTAGTGGTAGAGCACGCCCTTCATGGCACTACCCTAGTATTGAATTTCAAATTCAATTCTCTATAGTTAGGAATTCTTCCTTTATATACGATCATCTAGATTTTCTTTTCCCCAGGGATTGACTTTATCTACCCTTAGGATCAAAATTCCAGACATGACCTTTTAATTTGGTCAACGCCAATATATGCAATAAAATTTCATTCTATTACACATATTGGGGGTCCATTTGTTGACCTCATTTTTGTATGAGGTCATTAAGGATCCATCTAATTTTCAAATTAATACTGACCCCTACATTAATGCAGACCCCAGATTCTATGATCTATCAGATCTTAGTGTTGCAAATCTATTTTCATGACTTATGTTTTGATGATTGACAAATACTATTGATTATATTGGACTGCCTGTTACTTATAACTTTTCAGGAATCGAAGATCGGACGAACAAATGAAGCTAGTACAAGATTGTGTAGATTTAAGGTTGAGTCAGTCTGTACTTTTTTTTTTCTCTTCTTGAGTCTATTTGTAATGTTCAATGAGACAGATGCTAAGTAACCCTACACACAAACACTTGAGAGACTTAGAATTTCTATTTTTACTCATATCGGTCAGGATGATATTTACATCATCCTGGACGATCGGGCTTAAAATAGAAATCAAAATAAGGATTCTTAATTAAGGAAGCCGTCATTAACAGATCGTCCTGGATGATACGTGTATCGGCCAGGACGATAAGCTCAAAACAGAAAGAAGTTGCTGACATAGACAATTAAGGTATTATGTATCTTTTAATAATAATTGGCAGGACGATCATTGATCAGCCTGGACGATATTCATAAATTATGCCTTAATTGATCAGGAAATCAAGGGAGTAATTAAGTATGATTGATACGATCATATCGTCTTGGACGATCGCAGGATCGGCCAGAACGATCTATTCAAAAACCTTAGTCACTTTTGGACGATAAATATCGGCCAGCTCAAATTCAGGGCGATGCTCTGGACGATTTTCCTCTGATTTGAACTGATCGGCCTGTACGATCTTGAGATCGGCCTGGACGATCAAGCCAATTTTAAATAATCCAGTTTTCATTCAAAGCGATGCTCTGGCCGATCTTCTGAGATTTATACTGATCGGCCAGGACGATGTCCATATCGGCCTGGACGGTATTGTCGGCAACTTGCAATTAATGAGCTCCTTTGAAGCTCTTCTATTTAAGAGCTCTTGTTCAACATTTTGAACAATATTTTGCTGCTTCCTTGACCTGAGAAGGCCTTGAGGAGAGAGAGAGAGAGAGAGAGGGAGAGAGTGTGACGCCCGAGGCATCCATAGTGAAAGGATTCGTCTGACATTCTGATCGAACTCCATTCGAGTTGCCTTGCTCGGACCTGAAATTGTTAACCACATATAATGAGCTTAAATAGCCCAGCAGGTCACCAAAGCCTACAACTGAAATCAAAGCATGGTACTGCTATCAATATGCATGTCAGTCAATCAAATCCATAACAGTCAATGGTCAATGAGTCTATGCAGCGGAAATCAAATCAGTAGTCAATGCAGTACGGAAATCAATAGTCGATGAAATCAATAGTCGATGAAATCAATAGTCAATGAAATCAATAATCGATGCAGTGATAGAAGAACCGATAAATCAAACTCAATCAATCAATATGTCAAATCTCAGAAGAATTCATCGATTAGTCAAATCAATCGTATCGAATCAATAGATTAAATCAAGTCAATGAAATCGATTAGAAAAACAGTGCAATAAAGCCCAATCTATACTAGCAACGAATCAAATGCAGCAGGCTAATATGGTGCAGAAACAATAGTATCAATGAGTCTATAAGCAATAATATCAATGAATCTATAGTATCCATGTCCATAGCATCAATGAATCAATACAATATCTACATCCATCCATATCAATATCTATGCTCAGTAGTTTCAATGCTCACCGATCAATCAATGAAATAGATGAAATCATACGATACAATAAATCCATAAATCCGATCAAATTAATAAAGCAGTAAATCCGTATGTCAATACAGTAAACATGCAGTCAATACGATAATACTGGACAAGTACAATCAACTAGCTATGTTGCTGTTGTAGAATCCATATTACTATTGTAGATATCCATACGTTGGTTTCAATAAAAAGAGTCGTCACTCTATTGCCCGTCGGCCGCCCGTCGGCATATCTATAAGAACTCCTTATGACTCCCATCCATATATCCATAATTAATGTTTAAAGGAAAGCCCGTCGGCCCACCATCCTGTACAGGTCAATCAATCTCCAACCAACGTTCAACCAGGTTCCACTTGTGTTCCAGTATCAATAATCAATCAATAATCAATATTAAAGCAATCATATCAATATTCACATTCATATCTATTAAATCTATCAATCTCAGAAAAATAAAAAATCGTACAAAATTTTGGCAGCGTAACGGCAGTCTATCAAATTTACACAAAAATCCTACAAAATCACAATTCACCAAATTACAATAGAATGTTCACGACAACAATATAAGACTATTATTCTACTGAATCCATATCAAATAACATCATGATATTTTTCTATTCAATTAAAATCGCGTAGAACCAATTCCGACCGGTAAAATCATCATAGAAAATATTCAAATCGTGTACAATATTCATATCTATAACATTCTAAAAGTTGTGCGGTAAAAGTTGTGTCAATACAAAACCGGGTCCAAAATTAGTCTACAAAAATACAAAACAGGTCACAACACAATCAAAACTCAATATCTTTGAAAACAGAAATAGGATTCGGAGTCCTTACAGCGAGATAAACAAATTGCTCAACAGCGGTGACGGACAAAAAGCGCTCCGCGGCCTCCGAAAATGAACTTTTCCTTCTCTTTCTCTCTCCTCAGATATTTTCGTTTTTATAAAATGATTTTCTCTCTCCTCAAAACGAGCTGATTTCCTTGTATCATAAGCCTGATCGGCCCGGCCGATCGCCACATCGTCCAGGACGATGTGAACAAATTCCAATCATCCAGGACGATTCCTCAGGACGATAATTTTGATTTTGCTCTCGGGATTCTTGTCGTATCTGATCATCCCAGGATGATCCAAAATCGGCCTGGATGATCCCATTCCTGAAAAATCTGCTGTTTCACTGCACTGATCATCCTGGACGATCTCAATATCATCCTGGACGATCCTGGGAGAAAAATCAGATTCAGACAACAAATCGAAGGAACGAGCTCTCACAATCTCCCCACCTTAGAAAAATGTCGTCCCGACATTTCCCTTAGGTGTCCGGAGCAAAACAAAACAAAACAAATCCAATCAATCAGAAAATCATACAAATCACATCAAAACATACAATAACTAAACTCGTACCAGTCACATCAGCAGGCACTAAAGAAACATCTTCCACCATTGCTTGTATATTTTCAGTCTGAACATTCGGAACATGTCCTTGCCTAAGTCCAGCACTTGGGCAATCAGTCATTCTATGTCCATATGCACCACATCGGAAGCATTGCCCTGTTCTCCGATAAGATTGTCCTAAATGTCTTTTCCCACAACATGTACAAACATTAATTCTTGCTCTGCTACCTTCCCCACTTTTCTTGCTACGTCCAGAGCATTTTGCTAACTTTTCACTCGCCATCTGAGCGACCATGTCAGCAAACGTATTCATATTTTCAGATGTGAGTGGGAGGTCAGTAGCAGACTCAACTATCTTTCCTTTCAGATCCATTGGCCTGGTCAATACAAATCATTCGAATCAAATAAAATTGGGGAAATCAAACACGTAAAACAAAACAAATCAAATAATGCAATTATCACTATCACTCTGGATATAAGCAAATCCTTTCACTACACTCGCTATGATACCAATTTGTGACGCCCCAAGCATCCATAGTGAAAGGATTCGTCTAACATTTTGATCGAACTCCATTCTAGTAACCACATATAATGAGCTTAAATATCCCAGCAGGTCACCAAAGCCTATAACTGAAATCAAAGCACGGTACTGCTATCAATATGCATGTCAGTCAATCAAATCCATAACAGTCAATGGTCAATGAGTCTATGCAGCGGAAATCAAATCAGTAGTCAATGTAGTACGGAAATCAATAGTCGATGAAATCAATAGTCGATGAAATCAATAATCAATGCAGTGATAGAAGAACCGATAAATCAAACTCAATCAATCAGTACGTCAAATCTCAGAAGAATTCGTCGATCAGTCAAATCAATCGTATCGAATCAATCGATCAAATCAAGTCAATGAAATCGATTAGAAAAGCAGTACAATAAAGCCCAATCTATACTAGCAATGAATCAAATGCAGTAGGCTAATATGGTGCAGAAGCAATAGTATCAATGAGTCTATGAGCAATAATATCAATGAATCTATAGTATCCATGTCCATAGCATCAATGAATCAATATAATATATATATCCAT
>NW_021318734.1:47936-66998 GCF_001605985.2 Dendrobium catenatum
CATCGCTGAAATGATAACATATTCCATGCCCTTGTTTTTGAAAATTTGTAGTCAATGTGTTTTTCATCTCTTAATCTCTTAGATGGTAAAAATATTTTGTGATTGTGTCTCTTTCTCTAACCTATTTTAGTGGCATAGTTTTTTTTCTAATAAAAAATCTTTTTCAAATTAAAGATTGTGTATGAAATTAAGAATTTTTCTTAAGCTTACTTAAGCAAATCTATCTTGTATTTATAATGATTAAAGTTTTTTGTCACATCAAGACCCCTCGTTACTCTTGTCTTTGATTATTGATTCTGCTTGTGGTAATTCTTCCTTCTGTTAGAGAGAGAGTTCCTATTCTCTAAAATCTAAGAAGATATACTCACAACTAAGGATTTTTTTTAAGAGGTTATAAAAGAGAATTTAGCTTGCAAAAATTAAAAAAAAAAAATTTGACCAATGATGCCAAAAAAAGAAGCGCAAAGATGCCAAAATTGAAAATCTATAAAAAGATGCGCAAAGTGCCACTCAATTGACAAGAGGCATAAAATGAGCCCACTCAAAAGCAAGCTATTTTTTTGTTTCGCAATCGTAACAGATTTACTTTGGTTCATTATTTTATAAAGATATTTTTTCTTAAACCAAGTGATGGATGAATTCTTTTTCTCATATCCAATTAATTCTTTGAGTTAGGTCATTGATTTCAAAAGACGATTATACCCTAAGAAAATGTCTAAGCTAAGGGTAACCATGACCAAATACTCTACCACTCTTTGGATTATTGAGATTGTTAACTCATTAACCCACAAGTTTTTAAATCAATCACATGGAATACTACATCATTTTCATGCCTTGATTTCAAAAAAAAATGTGTACGCTATTGGTCTTTTTTTGTTCCCTCCTCCTTTTTGATATGTCAAAGGGGGAGAAGTTTATGTTGTTTTTTACTTGTTGATCCCGAATTTTTACTGCTAACTGTCATCGTAGTATTTTTCCATCATCAAAAGGGGGAGATTGTTGCAAATATATTTTCATGACTTATGTTTTGATGATTGACAAACACTATTGATTCTCTTGGACTTCCTGTTACTTATAACTTTTAAGGAATCGAAGATCGGACGAACAAATGAAGCTAGTTTAAGATTGCGTAGGTTTAAGGTTGAGCCAGTCTGTACTTTGTTTTTTCTCTTCTTGAGTATATTTGTAATCTTCAAAGAGACTGATGCTAAGTTACCCTACACACACACACACACACACTTGAGAGACTTAGAATTTTTGTTTTTACTCATATCGGCCAGGACGATATTTACATCGTCCTGGACGATCGGGCTTAAAAGAGAAATCTAAACAAGGATTCTTAATTAAGGCAGTCGTCATTAACAGATCGTCCTGGACGATACGTGTATCGGCCAGGACGATAAGCTCAAAACAGAAAGAAGTTACCACTATAGACAATTAAGGTATTCTGTAATTTTTAATAATAATCGGCCAGGATGATCATTGATCGGCCTGGATGATATTCACAAATTATGCCTTAATTGATCAGGAAATTAAGGGAGTAATTAAGGATGATTGATACGATCATATCGTCCTGAACGATCGCAGGATTGGCCAGGACGATCTATTCAAAAACCTTAGTCACTTCTGGACGATAAATATCGGCCATCTCAAATTCAGGGCGATGCTCTAGACAATTTTCCTCTGATTTGAACTGATCGACCGGAACGATCGTGAGATTGTCCTGGACGATCAAGCCAATTTTAAATCATCCAGTTTGCATTCAGGGTGATGCTCTGGCCGATCTTCTGAGATTTGTACTGATCGGCCAGGACGATGTCCATATCGGCCTGGACGATATTATCGACAACTTGCAATTAATGAGCTCCTTTGAAGCTCATCTATTTAAGAGCTCTTGTTCAACGTTTTAAACAATCTTTTGCTGCTGCCTTGACCTGAGAAGGCCTTGAGGAGAGAAAGAGAGAGAGGGAGAGAGAGAGAGGATCTTGTGAGGGCGAGCTTATGATGGGATTCACAAGGGTTCTTCAAGGATCGCTCTACTTTTTCTTCATCTAGAGTTTTTTGTCCATGGAAGGGTCAGTAGAGGTAAGGTTTTCAGCAGTGTATTGTGGTTCTCTGCCAGCTTCAGGAGGAAGCAAAAGGAGATAGGTTCTCTGCCTTGCCGGGGTGACAAAAGGACTTCTTTGTGAGGGCTTCTCCGCATAGCCGTGTGGGATAAAGGAGAGACACATTTTGTAGTGCAATATTTGGAGGGTTCCTCCAAAGAGTGGACGTAGGTCAAGTTGACCGAACCACTATAAATTTATGTGTTATTATTTACTTACTTCCGCACTTTAATTTCCGTATTGTTTTTGTCTTGTGGTGTGATTTGGTTTTGGTTTGTGATCTTATTGCTTTTGTTAAAAATAATTTTTAAAAATACCAATTCACCCCCCCCTCTTGGTTAGCTTGGGCCAGTTCTATAGGGTTTAACATTCCTAACAAACTTTCACTTAGAATTCTTCTAGAGCTCAGATCTTAGGTTTTATTAAAAATCCTAAGACTCTTCTAGATCCTAGATCCTAGGATCTATTCAGGATTCTAGACTTCCTCTGCATTCTAGGTCTTAGGATCCATCTAGATCCTAAACTTCTTCTAGATTTTAGGCCTTAGGATCTATTCTAGATCTTAGGACTTCTAGACTCCAAACTCTAGGATTTTCTTAGATTCTCGTTTCCTCTGGATTCTTGACTTCAAGATCGATTCAGACCCTAGAATCCTTCTAGATTTTAGGACAAAGTTTGATCCAAATCAATTCAAACTCCTAGTTAACCCTGATTTCAGGTCAACCTAGATTTCAAACCTATTCAAGCATGTCTAGACTCCTAGGCAACTCAATCCCTGATCCAAACCTTAAACTAGCCTTCTATCAAACATTATCTTCTCTAATAATTTATGATTATTTCAAATAGTCATAAATGATTTAGATAACTAAATTTCAAACATTCAAACCCAACATCTAACTCAAATCCAAAATCCAGAATCAAATCTTAAGTCCAGAAGCCTTGTCCTAAAGGCCCTTTCAAGTGAAATTTCAAACACCTTGAAACCCAGCCTAATGGCCTTTGATTCATGGTCTATCAGTTGCATACTGATGGGATATGTCTCTAAAGGCAACCCTCCAAATTTGACCCCATTCTGAGGTATCTAACCCCAGAATCTAAATCAAAATCCAAAGGCTGTAAAACCTTCAAATATTTACAGTATATGTCATTGGACCTGTCACCTTGAAGATTCTGACCTTAGAGCCTTCACCAAAGCCTCTAGTCACTTCCAGACCATTAATCCATACCTATTGAACAATAAACTACATTTTTCTGGACTCATTTCATCCCCTAGTGGCCATGAGCCCAAAATGACCAAAATACCCCTATGGAGCTCAAATAGGGATTTCAAACCAAATGAACTCCAAATTGAACGCAACCACCTCCAACAAGTTTCAAATGTCATTTCAAACCTGTTTGACCCATTCCCAACCCCTGGGTCAACCTGGTTGACCAAGTCAACAGGTTTGACCCAAGAGGCCGTTTAAGTGTCCAAATAGGTGTTTTGACCCAAATGACTTCTCTAGGCCAGGAAATCACTCCCATTGGTCTTGAAATATCATTTCAAACTTGTCAACCCTGATCCCAGCCCCTGGGTCAACCTGGTTGACCAGATCAATCAAGATCGACCCAAATGACCCTTAATGGGCCCCATAAAGCCCATTTAGCCAAATCAAACCCTACAAACCCTGGGAACACATTCGGAACACATTCAATAGACTCAAAATAATATTTTGAATCTATTGAATCCATTTTTAGACCCTGGACCCACCTGGATGACCAAGTCAACCAATTTTGGCTTAATGGCCCATTAAGGGTCCAATAAGCCTATTTGACCCAAATAGCCTATTTAATCCCTGAAATCACTTCTACCAGACCCCAAATACAATTTCAAACCTGTCTAGCCCAGGCCCATCCATTTAGTCAACCTGGTTGACCCAGTCAACCTAGGATGACTCAAAATCCCCTTAAGGCTTTAATGGGTTATTTTAACCTATTCATGCCCATTGAATCCATTTCAAAGCTTCAAAATCAATTCCAAACATGGTCCAACCATGCTTTAAACTCTGGCCAATCAAACCCATTTAGATTTGAATAAGTCAACTCTATGAGGTGGGTTAAATCTATTCCAACCCCCAAATCAAGTTCAAGTCTCCATCCATATACTTGGGCTTGCTTTTGATTTAATCTAACCAATCCTTGAGGCCACTTGGCTGCCACCTCAGCAGTCAAAGTGGTTAGTTGACCAGTCAATGCTTGGTCAACAAACATTCAAGTGCCCAAATGACTTGATTCAAGTTATCTCAACCCCCCTCCAAGGCCTCCTACCAGCTCATTTGATCTAAAAACATGCCATGTCAGCAGTCCACTTGGATATTGACCAGTCAACATGGTCAACAAATGTTCAAATGGGTTAAAAATGGTCAATTTAATCCCTTAAGCTAATCCACTCAAGCCCAAACCTTTCCAGTTGTTAAGAGAGATTCCAGAAGCTTCCTAAAGCTCCCCCTAACCATCAGATCTGGATCAAAAGCTCCTATTGATCCATGTGTCCAGGTGGGGACCATGGGAGCTTTCCATGAAGGATGTCCTTGTGATGTACTTATTCCCAGCTTTCCAACCACTCCCTTGACAGATGTCAAGCATCTAGGAGCTCCCCATGTTAATCCCAGCCCTTGATTTGAACTGGAGACGTTTGAATAGGGAAAAATGCCCTAATGAGCTTTCATTCCATTCCTAGAATTCTCTCACCATCTCAAACCTCCTCCAGCTGAACTCTCATTTCCTCTGAGTTCTCTTGAGTCCCCCACTTACATCCCCACTCAAACTCCGGCGGTAAATGCCTTCTCCGACGATCTTCCGATGAAATAAAGTCCAATCTACCCAAGGCTTATTCTAGGTGATTCATACCGTTTCGGAGCTTTGATTCTACTGGGAACTTCATCGTGGACAGTCTACAAGCTCAATCATCCATTAAGCGGTCCAAACAGTCCACTAAATCAATGTAAATCTCTAAACCTAGCTTAGGAAACTTGAGCTAAATAGATTTCATTTTGTTGCACTATAAGTTGTAAAAACATTTCCTCATCATTTCTGTTCATTTAGGCTATCTAGGTTTAAAATTTCAAATGATTTGATTGACAGGAGCGAGAGAACAACCCAAAAGATGATTCCTATGGCGTTTTCATGGTATGGCTCAGGTGTATGCTTTTTGGACCGTTGATCGCTCGATCAACGACCCAGATCGAGTCATCCCATGGTTTGATTCAGCTATGTATTCTATCCTCTGCTCAATCATCCGTCCGACGACATCTGGACCGCACGTTCGAAACCACGGGATGAATCCTCCGCCGGTTGATCTCGCTCAACTGAGATCAAACGACGGGATCTAATCCCCACCGTTGGATGGTTTAGGCATTCGATCCTGAGAGTGCCACGTCGCCCCGCCGTCTCGGCGTTTCGATCGGACGGACACCATTGAGCCACGTGTCTCGCCGCCGACGCGCATTTTGATCTTGCAAACCAGAGCATGCCATCTATCCCAATGACAGCCGCCGATTTAATTAAAAGGTTTTAAATTAAATTTAAAACAATTTAATTAATAGAAATCCTTAAAAAATCATTGTAAATGAAATACAAATCCAAAAAAATCCTGCAATATATCAAACTCTTCAGTTTTTCAGGACCTTTGTTTTAAAAATGTAACCATTTTGAATCAGTCCATGTTTTGTAAGTAATTTCAAATACTAATTACTTGATTATTTTAATTATTATTTAATTTAAGTAAATCTAAATATAACAAATAAAAAATATTTAAATAATATATCAAGAATTTTGAAATTCAAAATACTTTAATTGTAATTAAACTTAGTGTCACTAAGGACAATAATTAAGGACATGTGTTTAGAGAACTTATAGTATTTCTAAAAATTAGGATTCACTTCCTCTTGAGTTGAAACTTTGAACACTTGAACTTAGTGACTTGTACAGCCACTAAAAAAATTTTCAATGGTTTTAGAGATCATTAAGACCCTTAATCTATTTTCTTAAGATCAAACCTTAATTGAGCCATTAAAACTTCCAGGAAATGTAATAAATCAAGATTAAACCCTAAAATTATGTATAACCCCTCTAACAGATTAGATTTGAATCCTTAACCAATGAAAATTAAAAGACAATTGGTTTGACAGTAAATTAAACTTTAATTTAATTTTAATTGAAATTCAATCTTTATTTAATTTAATTAATTAATAATAATTTAAAAATCCAAAATTTCCCAAACACTTGGGAATCTCTTCTTAGGTCATTCCTGACCTTTGGAGCTGATTTCAAGGAGTTGGGACCTTATTTGGATCAAAATTGCAAAAAAAGGTCCTCTAATTAGGCAATTTTTAAAAATTCATTAAATACCTCAAATTTCAAACCTTCATAACTAATTCAAGAAAAATCCAAATTGACAAAAATCACTTGCATGCAACTCACAATAATGCCTAGTATTTATTAAAAATATTAAAGTTTCAAAAAATCATCAAATTCAAAAACTCAACAAATCGGTCAACCTTAAGTCAAAATAAGACTAAAACTTCAAACCTTCATAATAAAATATAAAAATATCCAATTTCAGTGTACTTACTGTCTAACTGATCATATTAAGGTCTAGTATTTTAATAAAATGATAACTTTCCAGAAAACACTTTTAATTAAAAAGTTAATTTCTAACCCCTTAATTAAATGATTAAAATATTCCAAAAATTCTAAAAAACTCAAAATCATTCTAAAATTCTAGAAAATGTTAGTTTAATGTTTAAAAAACTCAAAAAATATTTTAAAATATAACAATCATCATAAAGATTAAGTTTATTGGCTGGACTACTCCGATTTGCGGGGCTAAGTGTCCTAAGGAGGCTGGTTCCTCGAGCCTCGTGGCACAACGCCACGAACGGATTCTAAGGGGTGTTAAACCATAAAATAGATTAATCATTAATTATTTAACCTTTTAAAATCTCTTATTCAATTACATTAATTTGGTTTATCGGCTGGACTACTCCGGGCTGCGGAGCTAAGTGTCCTAAGGAGGCTGGTTCCTCGAGCCTAGTGGCACAACGCCACGAATCAATTAATGGAAAACTTAAACTAATCAAACTTTAAAAATCAACATGTCAAACACTTTTTAATAAAATATATTAACTTTCAAACTTTAATTAAATCAAAACACTTAATTATATCGGGTACCACTGGGTAACCCAGGCCTACGAGGCTATTTGCTTAGCCCCAAGGAAGGTGAAATAAACTTCACGGCCTCGGTGTGAAACAAAGGTGGTTTCCAACAAATAATTAAGAATTAATTCTAAAATTTATTCAAAGTCATTAAGATAAAAATTTCAATTAAATATCCTTTAAGCCTTTCAACCAATCTAACTTTAAGTAACTTTAATAAAGTATCATACTTAGGACATATCAAAACCACACAACCTACCTCACACACTTTAGATGGTTTTCTAGGATCACCGACTCTAGTTTTAGGATAAGCCGGTGTTTACTTTTCCACTGTGTGCTGTGTTTTTGAGTTTTCATTGCATGTTGTTTGCTAGTTTTCAAATGGTGTGTTTATTTACTTAATTGTTTACTACACTTTCTTTTGTGGTTGCTTGCATGTTAGATTTACCTCTAGGTTAGGGGCAAATTATACTTGTTCAGTCTTATGCAGGTGACCATGCTCATACAAGGAGCTAAAATTAAAGGGGGCAATTAATAAAAATTAAATATATATACTCTTTGCACAGGTACCTGCTGCGCTTAAGATCCCCTTTAAATAATAAGAGCATGGCCAAGTGTGGCTAAAAAAATTACATTTCAAATTCATATAAAAACTACTTGGGATTGTTTATATAACTGTTGATTAGTAGGATAACCCTGCAGGATCGAGTCTAGATTTTTTTATTTGAATTAATGTAAATTCAATTTGATAAGGTTGTAATTTCTTTAAAATGACTTGAGATTGGGATATAAATGCTGCAAATCTATTTTCATGACTTTTGTTTTGATGATTGACAAACACTGTTGATTTTCTTGGACTGATTGTTGCTTCTAACTTTTTAGGAATCAAAGATTGAATAAACAGACGAAGCCAGTTCAAGATTGCATAGATCTAGGGTTGAGTCAGTATGTACTTTGTTTTTCTTTTCTTGAGTCTATTTGTAATTGTCAAAGAGACTGATGCTAAGTAACCCTACACACACTTGAGAGAATTAGATTTTTTATTTTTACTCAGATCGGCCAGGACGATATTTAAATCGGCCTGGACGATCAGGCTTAAAATAGAAAGTCTAAATCAGGATTCTTAATTAAGGCAACCGACATTAACATATCAGCCTGGAAGATACGTGTATCGGCCAGGACGATAAGCTCAAAACAGAAAGAAGTTGCCGCCATAGACAATTAAGTTATACTGTATTTTTAAATTATCGGCCAGGACGATCTTTGATCGGCCTAGACGATATTCACAAATTATGCCTTAAATGATCAGGAAATCAAGGGAGTAATTAAGGATGATTGATATGATCATATCATCCTGGACGATCTCAGGATCGGCCAGGATGATCTATTCAGAAACCTTGGTTACTTCAGGACGATAAATTTCGGCTAGCTCGAATTCAGGGCGATGCTCTAGACGATTTTCCTCTGATTTGAACTGATCGGCCGGGACAATCGTGAGATCGTCCTGGACGATCAAGCCAATTTTCAATCATCCAGTTTTGCATCCAGGGCGATACTCTGGCCGATCTTCTGAGTTTTGTACTCTTGAGTCTACTTGTAATGGTCAAAGAGACTGATGCTAAGTAACCCTACACAAACACTTGAGAGACTTAGAATTTCTATTTTTACTCATATCGGCCAGGACAATTTTTTTATCAGCCTGGACGATCAGGCTTAAAAAAGAAAAGTCTAAATAAGGATTCTTAATTAAGGTAGCTGTCATTAACACATCGGCCTGGACGATACGTGTATCGGCCAGGACAATGACCTCAAAATAGAAAGAAGTTGTCGCCATAGACAATTAAGGTATACTATTTTTTAAATTATCGACCATAATGATCATTGATCGGCCTGGACAATATTCACAAATTATGCCTTAATTGATCAGGAAATCAAGGGAGTAATTAAGGATGATTGATACGATCATATCGTCCTGGACGATCTCAGGATCGGCAAGGACGATCCAGTCAAAAATCTTAAGTTACTTTAGGATGATAAATATTGGCCAGCTCGTATCCAGGGCTATTCTCAGGACGATTTTCCCATAATTTGAACTGATCGTCCAGGACAATTGTGAGATCGGCCAGGACGATCAAGCCAATTTTCAATCATCCAGCTTTGCATCCAGGGCGATGCTCTGGCTGATCGTCTGAGTTTTGTACTGATCGGCCAGGCCGATGTCCATATCGGCCTGGACGATAAAGTCAGCAACTTGCAATTAATGAGCTCCTTTGAAGCTCTTCTATTTAAGAACTCTTGTTCAATATTTTTGAGAACCTTTGGCTGCTGCCTTGACCTGAGAAGACCTTGAGGAGAGAAAGAGAGAGAGGATCTTGTGATGGGCAGCTTGTGAGGGGATTCACAAGGGTTGCTTCAAGGATCGCTCTGCTTGTTCTTCGTCTAGAGTTTCTCGTCCGTGGAAGGGTCGGTAGAGGTAAGGAGTTAGCTTTTGGTTGTGGTTCTCTGCCAGCTTCAGCAGGAAGCAAAAGGAGATAGGTTCTCTGCCTTGCCGGGGTGGTAAAAAGGAGGTTATTGTAAGGGGTTCTTTGCCTAGCCGTGGGGGCTAAAGGAGAGTCACGTTTTGTAGTGCAATACTTGGAGGGTGCCTCCAAGGAGTGGACGTAGGTCGAGTTGACCGAACCACTATAAATTCTTGTGTTCTTGTTTTCTTGCTTCTGAACTTTTATTTCCGCATTTATTTTTGTGGTGTGATTTTGGTTTATGTATTTCTACTCTCTGTGAAAAGAAATTTTTAAAATACCAATTCACCCCCCTCTTGGTTAGCTTGGGACTAAGTTCATAAGGGCTTAACATCCCTAACGAACTCTTAAGTGGTATCAGAGTGGGATTTGAAAATTTAAGTTTGAGAACTTTTTGAATTTGATCCATGGCTAACCTTGGGAATCGTAACACTACAGAAGAGTATTCTATTACCCCTATAAATCTGATGTGATCTTTCTTTATTTTATTTCTTCATTTAATTTCTGCATCCGCTATTCTTTGTGGTGAATTGTTTTGGTTTTAACTTTGTGCTTTTCCTAAGAAAGAATTTTTAAAATGCCAATTCCCCCCCCCTCTTGGTTAGCTTTGGACTAAGTTCATAAGGGCTTAACATCCCTAACAAACTTTCACTTATGATTAGATATGCTTGTGGTGGATCAAGCCTCTTGTGGCACCATCCTAGCATCTACAATCAAATTTGGGTTAAATAGTTTTTGCCAAAATCCTTAGAGGTTTAGGTAGACTATCTCTTTGGCTAGTTTCCCTAATTAGATGTGAGACTCTATGCCTTTTATCTAGGTTAGTCATTGAAAACCTAAAATAAATTTGATCTTTTAGGAGTAGGTGTGAGTCCCCTTCTTTCTACCTCCTAGGATCTCGATTGACTAGTGGTGGATTTAATCCTGTTGGGGCCATCCTAGTTAGTCATCCTCTTTCCTTGAGCTTAGGTGTGAATCCCTATGCTTCCTTTCCTTAAGATTATAATTAATTTGGGTTAAATAATTTTTGCCAAAATCCTTAAAGGTTTAGGTAGACAATCTCCTTGGCAAGTTCCCCTAGTTAGATGTGAGTCCCTATACCTTCTAGCTAGGTTAGTCATTGAAAACCCAAAAAGAAATTTGATCTTTTAGGAGAAGGTGTGAGTTCCTATACTTCCTACCACTTATAATCTTGACTAACTAGTGGTGGGTTTAAACCTATTGGGCCCCATCCTAATTAGTCACCTTTTAGTCATTTAAAGATATGTATGAGTCCCCATACTTACCCCATGTAGTGGGATAAAGGCTTGTTGTTGTTGTTGTTGTTGTATGAGTACCCATACTTTCTTTCCTTATGAATAGTTTTTCTAGTAGTGGAGTAAGCCCCTCGTTACACCATCCTAACATCAAAATCAAAATCCTTTCTAATCTTTTAAGAATAGGTGTGAGTCTTTGTGCTTCCCTTCCTTAGGATTAGATCTACTAGTGGTGGTGCAAGCACCTCGTGGCACCATCCTGGCATCAAAATCAAAATCATTTCTAATCTTTTAGGGATAGGTGTGTCTCCTTACTACCTTTCCTTAAGATTAGTCTCCGTAGTTAGATGTGGGTCCCCGTGCTTTCTAGCTAGGTTAGTCATTGAAAACCCAAAAGAACTTTAATCTATTAGGAGTAGGTGTGAGTCTCCGTACTTCCTACCTCCTATAATCTCGACTAACTAGTTATGGATTTATACTTGTTGGGCCCCATCCTAGTTAGCCACTTTCTAGTCTTCTAAGGATAGGTATGAGTCCTTGTGATTCCTTTCATTAGGATTAGTTCCACAAGTGGTGGAGTAAGCCCCTTATGGCACCATCTAAGCATCAAAATTAAAATTTATTTTTAGTTTTTTATAAATAGGTATGAGTCCTTGAGCTTCCTATTTCCTTAGACCTTAACTAACTAGGGGTGGATTTAAGCTTCTTGGGCCCCATTATAGTTTAGTTGCTTTCTAATCTTTTAAGGATAGGTGTGAGCCCCCATGCTTCCTTACCTTAAAATTTGTTTTTCTAGTGTTAGAGCAAGCCCCTCAAGGAACGATCCTAGCATCAAAATAAAAATAATTTCTAATCTTTTAAGGATAGGTGTATGTCCATGTGCTTCCTTTCTTTAGGATTAGTTCTGCTAGTGAGGGAAAACACCCTCTATGGTACAATCCTAGTTTCAAATTCTTATTTCGATCATCTATGTGGAGCAAGTTTCCTCCCCACATGATCATCCATTAGTGATGGAGTTCAACCTCTATGATACCATCCTAGTTTCAAAATTTAGATTTGATCCTCTGTGTGGAGAAAGTTTCCTCCCCATATGATCATCTACTAGTGATAGAGTACACCCTTTATAGTATCATGCTAGTTTAGAAATCTTGATTCGATCCTCTATGTGAAGTAATAATCCTCCCTATATGATCATCCACTAGTGATGGAGTACACCCTTTATAGTACCATCCTAGTTTCAAAATCTTGATTTGATCCTCTATTTATAGCAAGTTTCCTCTCTATATGATTATCCACTAGTGATGGAGTACACTCTATATGGTACCATCCTAGTTTCAAAATCTATATTTGATCCTCTGTATGGAGCAATTTTTCTCCCCACATAATTATCCCCTAGTGATGGAGTACCCCCTCTGTGGTAATATCCTAGTTTTAAAATCTATATTCATTCCTATGTGTGGAGGAAGTTTCCTCGCCATATGATCATCTACTAGTGATGGAGTACACCCTCTATGGTACCATCCTAGTTTCAAAATCTATATTTGATCCTCTGTGTGGAGCAAGTTTCACCCCCACATGATTATCCACTAGTAATGGAGTACACCCTTTTTGGTACCATCCTAGTTTCAAAATCTTGATTTCATCCTCTATATGGAGCAAGTTTTCTCCCCACATGATCATCTACTAGTGATGGAGTAGACCCTTTGTTGTATCATCCAAATTTAAAAATCTTAATTCAATCCTCTGTTTGGAGAAAGATTCTTCCCCACATGATCATCCACTAGTGATGTAGTATACCCTCTATGGTATCATCCTTATTTCAAAATCTTAATTCGATCCTCTATATGGAGCAAGTTTTCTCCCCATATGATCATCCACGAGTTATGGAGTACACCCTCTATGGTACCATTCTAGTTTCAAAATCTCTATTTGATCCTCTATGTGGAGCAAGTTTTCTCCCCACATGATCATCCACTAGTGATGGAGTACACCCTTTTGTGACACCATCCTAGTTTTAATTTCAAATTCTAAAATAAAAACTTCTTTCCCTTAAGGTTAGGTTATTCCTTCCCTTAGGATTAAATCTACTATTAGTGGAGAACGTCCATTGTGGCACCATCCTAGCTTCAAACTTCAAACTCAAGAATTTAATCCTCTTTTACTTAGGAATAGGTCCTTTCATTCCTTAGGTTTAGATGTTCTTGTTATGTAGAACGCCCTATATGACACCATCCAAGTATCAATTTCAATTTGAAATTCCAAAATTAAGCTTTCTTTTCCTTAAGGTTAGGTTATTTCCTTCCTTAGGATAAGATCCACTAGTGGTAGAGTACGCCCCTCGTGGCACCATCTTAGTATCAATTCAAATTTGAACCTCTGTATTTAGAAGTTCTTCTTTCTTATATGATCATTTAATGTTCTTCTCCTTAAGGTTAGGTTCTTTCCTTCCTTAGGATTATATCCATTAATGGTAGAGTACACCCCTCATGGCACTTCCCTAGTATCAAAATTCCAAATTTGATCCTCTATAGTTAGGAATGCTTCTTTCCTATATAATCATTTAATTTCCTTTTCCTTAATGTTAATTTCTTTCCATGCTTAGGATTAGATCTATTAGTGGTAGAGTACGCCCCTCATGGCACTATCCTAGTGTAATTTGAAATTTGATCCTCTATATTTAAGAATTCTTCCTTTCTATATGATTATTCAATCTTCTTTTTCTTAAGGTTAGGTTCCTTCCTTTCATAAGATTAAATCTACTAGGTGTAGAGTACACCGCTCATGGCACTACCCTAGTAATAATTCAAACTCAATTCTTTAAGAATAGCTTTCTACTTTCATTCAGAATCAAAACTCCAATCTTAACCTTTCAATTAGATCAACACCACTATGTTCAGTAGAACTTCATTCTACTACACATATTAGGGGTCTATTTGTTGACCTCATTTTTGTATGAGGTCACTAGAACCAATCCAAACCCTATGATCAATCAAGATCTTAGACCAAACTTAGCCTTAATCCTATCCTTTCATCTACAATCATCTAATTGATTGTGAGTGATGTGAATAATTCAAATTTAGGTAATCAAATCAAAAATTTAGTTTAAATCCTGATTTCTAAACCAAAATCCAAGGGTAAAAGGCCATGTCCTGAAAGCCTTTTTCGGTGATTTTTTCAAACACTTCAAACTCCAGTTAAATGACCCTCCCAAACCTTGGGATCATCTCCAACAAATAAAAAATATCAAACCAAACTCATTAAGCTCAAACCCAAGTTCTAGGTCAACCTAGTTTGACTAAATAACCCTTTAAAAGTTAAAAGGGTCAATCCCATCCATATAGCCAAATAAAACCATTTAAAGCCTAAAACTCATTTCAAAACATGGCAACTAGTATCACGCTGGCGTGGTAGTGGCGCAATGATTGTCGCCACTAAACTAATGATTTTAATAATTTCCAAAATCAAATTGAATACCCACTCTAAATTAAAGTATTTTAGTCACCGTATAGTGAGTTATTTGGATTTGTTTCAAATCCAAATTTTTTAATTTTCTCACATTCCAGTGGTTAACTTAAACCCAATTTTTTGTGAAATGTTTTTGAATATCTTAGGCGTCACCTATAATTTTTTTAGGACTAGATGTTTAAAGGATTTCTATGATGTAAATTTTCAAAGGAATGGGTCCATTTTGGACCCAAAACTTTGAAAATTCATAACTTTTCAAATTCTTATAATTAGGTTGTAAAATTTTTGTGGTATGCTTGCTTATGTTTCACGATTAGATGATAAAAATTTTAAACCCATTTGAACATTAGAGAAACATAGGATAAATAATTAAGGAAAAGGTCTAGCCAACTTAGCAAAATTCTAGAAAATTATGCACACACCCAATATGGGTAAAACTTAAGAACATCAAACTTAAGGAGATTATACACCTTAGGTTCAAATTTCACTAAATTTGGAGATCATTTGGTCATCAAATTTATCAAGTTAATATTCATCCCTTTTAAGGACATAGATATTTTAAAAAGTTGTAATTAATCAAATTTAAATCTAAAATTTACAAATAATATCTCAAAATGACCACAATTTAATTCTCTGTCTAGGAAAAATTTAACTAGACTTTTAATTTATCTTTCATTTAAGTTTTAGTAAAAATCAATAATTAATTAAATAAAATATTTAAAAATTGTTAAAAATTCTAAATAAATTCTAAACCACTGAAAACATTCTTATGAGTCATTCCTGACTTTTTGTAGTTATTGCATGCAGTCTACGATAAGTTTGGATCAAAATAATCAAAACTTCCTTAATTAAATAATTTGAAATTTCATTAATTAATCAAACTTTGAAAATTTATAATTAATTCAAATTAAATTTAAAAGTTCAAATAATATGTCAAATTAACCAGAATTCAATCCTTAATCAATTAAAATCTAACTATAATTTGACTTCAATTTTGAGAATGATTTAATTTTAAGTAAAAATTAATATTTAATTAATTTAATTAATTAAAAATATGTAAAAATTTTATAAAATTCCTAAGGATTTGGGAATCTCTCCTAAGATTGTTCCTGGACTTTGGAGTAGATTTTAATGATTTTAGAGTTCATTTAGATTGAATCATTAAAACATACTTAATTAAACAATATTAAATAATTCCAATAAATTCTCAAACTTTGAAAAAACATAATTAATTCCAAAAATTCCATATTAAACAAACTCAAAGACATTGTACTCCAGATAAGGTGTACTATTTATTAAACATCTCAAACCATAATAATTCAATCAAAGTCAAAAAAAAGTCAACAATCTGATCAAACATAAGTCCTAATCTACTCAAAACTTCAAACCTTCGTAAATAAATGTAGAAAAATCAAAATCTAGCAAACTTATACTCTAATTGATCATCTTAAAGTCTAATATTTTATAAAAAATACTAACTTTCAAGAAGTTACTCTTAATTAAAAAGTCAATATTTGAATTTGATTATTAAAAATCAATCAATTTAACAAATAATAATTATAATAATTCATTTTAAAATAAACCTTAACACATTAATATTTGAACTCTAAACAAATTCATCATTCAACTTTCAGCAAACCTGAACATTAGACAACTTAAACCAATTACCCGATATAGGAAATATCCAAACCACACAGCATATTAAACACACTTAGATGGTTTTCTAGGACACCACTTCTAGATCTACGTTAGGCCGAGGATTACTTTTTTGTTGTGTGATGGGTTTTTTGAGCTTTCACAACATGCTGGTTTTTAGAATTAGAAGATTTTTGTGATTGTTTATTTAATTCCTGCATTATGTGATATAATTACAAATATAGCTAATTTGAGTATTTAAATTCAATATATAACTTCCTGGAATGATTCCATACTAGCTATTTAGGAAAACCTTGCAGGTGCTGAGTCTAAACTTTAGTTTTTATCAAATATAATTCAAATTTATTGAGTTGTAATTCAAAGTGACATTTAAAAAGGGTTACATAACTATGTAACTTAGATTCCAAAGAGAAGAGAACAAATCTTAAGGGCGAGTTCTCCTCCATTTGGAAGAGTAAGTTAGGATATTTTTTAAATATCCAAAAGGAAAATATAACACCTCATTCGAGTAGAAGTTTATTTTTCATTTGGATATCTAAACTCGAGGAACCCAAGGAGCCTGTAGAAGGATGAAGAAATGGAGAATGAGAAGAATCCCTTTTTCAAAGTCACCAATGTCTGAGAATTATAAATTGGCTTTTTGTTAGTGATACTCTGCCACTTTTCTTTTCTGTAATTCTAAGTTATAATATTGATAGGCATTTGCCTATAGACATTAAATTTTAATTGTTTTATTTATTAATACTGATTGTTTGATGTTGATTATGATATAGGATTCTCTATTTTAGTAGTTTTTTTGTGATTCTTGCATGCCAGTTTTATTTTAGCTTGGAACCCGATTAGAGGCTCATGAGGGTTCATTAAAAAATTCTTCTACTTAAAGTAACTAAAAATTTTAGCTCAGATAGAAACTCTAATGGTCTTAAGAAGTAAGCTTGGATTTACCGAGGGTTTTTCATGCAACATATTATACCTTTCTCTACCTTATTAGCACCTCCCCGCCTGTGGGTTCTGGCAGACCACCTGGCCTATGAGGGTGTAGATCTATTAAGAGGATGTTGTGCAATATCTAGGGAAAAACCTATTTTTAAGCCTATTTTTTAAACTGATTCATTTTCATTCAAGCATTTAATCTAGTCAACTAGCATGCATCACATTAGTAACAAATTTAATAGTGTTTAAATATTTAATTACATTTATTTAAGCATCAAACACCAATATATATTAACATTCCAAATAAGGATATGCTCTAAATGTCGGCCACACTTTACTCAAACTTAAATTTAATCAAATGTCCTTACCATTATTGTATAAAAAGATCAAACTCATAGTTTTAAAGGACCTAGGTGGTTTAGTTGGCTCCCCAATCCTTATCGGGTTTAATCCAGATCTTATATTGAATTAGCTAGGTTCGGGTCACTAATTTTTAATACCTAATTTAGACTTAGGTTCTGAGACAGTCTCATGCTATAAGACCTCAATCTATAGGAATCTAATCCCAACTTTCTAATAAAATCAACCAATCAAATATAAATCCCTTTCAATCAAGTTCAAGCCCAACACTTAGAATATTCTGAGGTGTTTCTAAAGTAATTCAGAATCTCAAAACACATCCAAAAATAAGTGTTCAACCTTGATCCATTCTCATTCAAAACTTTAATCCTTACCTCCTTTGACATTAAACTTTGAAATCTCTAAATGAAATTTCTACCACTATTTTAAGCGAGAGTATTCGTAGAAAATTATGGTTTCCTATGATGTAATTAACTACGAGGGTTTGCGCTCGTAGGAGATTTATAAACCTAGATCTAATTTTTCAATAAAATCAAATTTTTAAAACTTTCAATTAATTATCTTTGGGAAAATTTAAGTCAAAATCAATTATCATTATCTTTATTTTCAAAAGATCAATATTGATTGATATTTTCTTTCCTTAGAATAACATATCAATTATTTTTTATAATTTTGATTATGAAATTAATAATAGTTTATTCAATTTATTATAGTTAAATATTTGATTGAATAATCATTTTGACCCTCAGTGGTCATATGTAGTTCTTGCTCAAATTTGACTATGATAATCAGGTTGAAATTTTAATCGTGTAAATTAAACCCATTAGGGAATGGAATGCTCATCTCTTGATATGATATATCATTCATAATGATGCTTTTAATTTCAAATTTAAAATTCAAGAAATTAAATAACCTAAAGGTAATTAAGTTTTTAAAAAACTATAACCTTTTTAATCAAACAGACAAATGTGAAATTACTGAACGACAAGAGGGGGGTGAATTTGATGATTAAAAACCTCTTTTAATGAAAAGAAATATCTTTTTATGACTTTATGCGGAAGCGAATTTCATTCACAATAAAAAGATATATAATCAAATTCATCCACGCAATTAACCACAATAAAAATAAATGCGGAAATAAAGTGCAGAAAAATAAAGGAAAGAACACACCAAGATTTTTATAGTGGTTCGGTCAAACCATGACCTACGTCCACTCCCCGGAGGCACCCTCCGAGTATTACACTAAACCTTTAGTGATTCTCCTTTAGCTCCCACAGCTAGGCGGAGAAGCCCTTACACAATCACTTCCACCTTCCCCGGTGCGGCGGAGGAGCCGGGTCCTTTGACACCAATGAGATCTTCTTCTTCCCAAAACTTCCTTCAAGACGAACCTTGAATCCGATGGTACTGAGGTGCAAGCTCGCCAGAGCAACCGTATGATCTCCTTCACACTCCCTTGAAACCCCCTCCAAGGATCTTCTCCCTCTCTCAAACTTCACCCTTTCCTCTCTCCCTTTCAAGTCCTCTCTTCAAGTTTTCTCCAAAAGAACAAAGACACAATGACTGCCAAAA
>NW_021318734.1:68452-103596 GCF_001605985.2 Dendrobium catenatum
AACCCCTCGGATTTGAAAGTTCACAATTTCCAAACCATGTATTTAAATTAAAGAAGGCACTATATGGATTAAAGCAAGCACCTAGAGCATGGTATGAAAGACTTAGCTCATTTCTTTTGGATAGAGGATTTAAAAAGGGTAGTGTAGATACTACACTCTTTTTACAAAAGGTCAAAGAAGAAATTCTCATTGTTCAAATATATGTAGATGACATCTTGTTTGGATCCTCGGATAAAAACTTATGCGATGAATTTTCAAAAACAATGAGTAATGAGCATGATGGGAGAGCTTAATTACTTTCTTGGCTTTAGTGTAAAACAAATGGATAATGGAACCTTTCTTAGCCAATCAAAGTATATTAAGGATATTTTAAAGAAATAATGAAATAGATAGTGCAAAACCCATGAACACCCCAATGAGTTCGACAATCCAATTAGATAAGGATCCTAGTGGAAAATCAGTAGATCAGAAAAAATATAGAGGAATGATTGAAATTACTGAACGACAAGAGGGGGGTGAATTCGATGATTAAAAACTTCTTTTAATGAAAAGAAATATCTTTTTATGACTTTATGCGGAAGCGAATTTCATTCACAATAAAAAGATATATAATCAAATTCATCCACGCAATTAACCACAATAAAAATAAATGCAAAACTAAAGTGCAGAAAAATAAAGGAAAGAACACACCAAGATTTTTATAGTGGTTCGGTCAAACCATGACCTACGTCCACTCCCCGGAGGCACCCTCCGAGTATTACACTAAACCTTTAGTGATTCTCCTTTAGCTCCCACAGCTAGGCGGAGAAGCCCTTACACAATCACTTCCACCTTCCCCGGTGCGGCGGAGGAGCCGGGTCCTTTGACACCAATGAGATCTTCTTCTTCCCAAAACTTCCTTCAAGACGAACCTTGAATCCGATGGTACTGAGGTGCAAGCTCGCCGGAGCAACCGTGTGATCTCCTTCACACTCCCTTGAAACCCCCTCCAAGGATCTTCTCCCTCTCTCAAACTTCACCCTTTCCTCTCTCCCTTTCAAGTCCTCTCTTCAAGTTTTCTCCAAAAGAATGAAGACACAATGGCTGCCAAAGACTCTTACAAAGTCTTATGAGAGTGCTTAAATAGAGGGCTCAAAAAACCCTAAAAATACTCAATTCGGGCGTCAAATATCGTACTGTACGATCGCAAGATCGTCCATACGATGTGCAGAAATTGACCTGTTAGTACTGTACGATGTTGACCTGTTAGTACTGTACAATCCAGTTCGTACAGTACGATCCAGTTCGTCTAGCACGATCCAAATGACAAATTTCAGCCGTTTTGATTGAATAATCTCAGGATTAACTTAGGCAATATTTTAAACATCGTACAGTACGATTATGATCGTACAGTACGATTATACAACCTTTCAAATTCAAATTTTTGCCTAATTTAATGGACGGCGGGCTTTCTAATTATAACAGATCGTACAGTACGATGTGGTGATCGTACAGTACGATTAGTTATATTCAAAAATAATTTTTCCAGGAAAAATAAAATATTTTAATTTATTTCTGTTACACCAGATCGTACAGTACGAAATAAATTCGTACAGTACGATGAACAGAAAAGTTAAAATATTTATAATCATTTTTTGCTCCCTCTAATTGTGTGCATGATCAACAAACTAACATACATCATTACAAGACTTGACTCAATAAATGAAAATTACAGACTCATTTAATACGACCAATTCTATGCAATCTTGAGCCTTGAATCTTCAAAGAACGGTGCATGATGTACCTGAAATATTAGTCAACATAGAAAGACATATGCACTGCAAATACTAGGAGAAATAAGAGATTAATAAATATTATTTGTTATCATCAAAATCATAAACTCGGAAGCCCGAGTTGTAACAAAATGAGGTATGCAATTGGTTACCATACAGACACACACAAAGGGAGTGAGAAAAAATTAACAAAAAATTATTTTTAAGCTAATTATATTATATGATGTTTGTATTGTACTGAATGATCTATTGGAAATCAACTAACCATACTATACAATGAGAATAGTATGGGATGATTGATAGAAAGGATTTTCTATCATTCCAAAAATCATCCTGTATGAATATTAATAAATTAAACATATCATACTGGATTACCACATGATTATACTGTAAAATATATTAGTAAAATTTGAACAATTTGTTTGAATGACTATTTGCATCATACTAGAAATATTAAGTTCTTGAAGTGATCAGATTATATTGTACATTTTGTTTGTAAAATATATTAGTAAAATCATCCTGTATGAATATAGATTATATTGTATGAATAGAGATGGCTAACTTCAATTTTTAGGGTTTCTTGAAGACCAATACTTAAGAAATGTTCAAATAATATATATTTTTTTAAAAAAAAAAAAGAGAGAGGAGTTTTTGGTATTGAAGGAGCTCTGAGAGAGAAGGTTTTTTATGAGCTCTTAGGTGCGAGATGAAGAAGATGGTGAGGTTAGCATGTGGGAGAAGTAGTGGGTGGGATTCACATGTTGCTCAAGGCTTGCTTGAACCTTGATTCCTCCTATTGCATGGTGAGTCCATGAAGTTTCTCTTAGGAGAGAGGCTTCAAAGCCAAGTCCTTAAGTTCTCTGCCTCTCCAGGAGGGTAAGAAATGAATCAAGGTTCTTTACCTTCTCTAGGAGGTATAAAAAAGAGAAGAGGTTCTCTGTCTTCTCTAGTAGGGAGAAAAAGATTAAAGGTATAAAGCCATCACCAGGAGGGTGACATAGCTTCCAGAACTCCACCACACCAAAGATTGGTGGAAAGGATTTTATAAGGGCTGATCTGCCTTATTGTGGGGACATAAACACAATCACTTAGTACTAATGCAATACCTAGAGTGGATGTAAGTCAAGGTTAACTGAACTACTATAAAAATCTCTAGTGTGCTTTTTCCATTTTGCATTTTCATTTTCACAATTTTCTTTTAATTATCTGCATGTTGTTTTTACTAAACAAATTTTAATATTTACTATTAATAACATCAAGGATAGGTTATAGTTTACAAAAAACATAATCCTCATATATTGAAAAATATTTTAAATTCTTATTTGCTTCCACACTATTTAAGATAATTACTTAGAATAGATTTTAAACCAATTTTCAAGAAAAAAAATGAAAGTATCTTTTTCAAGAAAAAAAATAAAAGAACTACTTCTTCTGTTAGTCAAATTTTTTTAAATTACAAACCCCCCCCCCCCCTCTCCCCTCTTGGTGTTCCTCAAGCAAGTTTATTAGGTTTTATAACCTCTTCGAACTTTCACAATGGTAACCTTTAGTTGACGTCCAGATATTTTTTCCCTCTCTAAGTAAACTAAAAAAGGGTGTTTTTTTGTTGGAATCTTGTGATCCTATAGAGGCAAGCCCCTATTGTCAATTACATCTTTGAAAAGAAAACATTTTATTAATGTGAAGATTAGACTCAATTCCTTTAAATTAATAACTCGAGATGAGTAATTTAACTTTATACATTTAAGTGGCGCTAATGTGAATACTCAATAAAACTCTGAGTTTATCTTATTTAGATTACCTAACCAAATATTTTAACAACCAAAATTTCTTAGAAATTTTGGCAACATAACTATCATATGATAATAGGAAAAGTGTAGTATACCTTGTACGCAATGGGACCTCGCTACCTTATCAAAGGAAGGTATAAAAGTCCTAAGCTCTAGCATATGTAGCAAAAGTAAAATAAGCATAAATGTATTTATGAATAGGTAAAGGGGCAGGTATCTACAATACTGTAGGCTATATCATTCAAAAACTAACATACATGTTCTTACACAGTCTAGAATATGCACACCAAGAAAAATCTAAGGAAACCTACTTCCCCTTAATGTAAGTTACCACTCATATGAATATAATGTATTAAATGATGCAAAAAAAAGAATTTTATAAATAAAATAAAATTTTATTTATGGATTGATTTGAATGTATATAACAAACTTAGACTAAGCATAAAACTAAGATGGTAAGGCTCCACCATAACAAACCTGACTTTTTAAGCCTACCATATATATAGAATTGATACATCAACTTAAGGTCTTCGATCTCCAGATGTTCTATGGAAATTAAAGTATCCTCCAAGGGAGGGGATATTATATTTTGGAACTCCATTTATATATATAACTAGATGCATTTGATTCTTTTACAACTCATGACGATATACAACTTTATCTATATAAAAAGTATATTTACATAGACTTGTATATGTGTATGAAAATTCATAGAGGTTCTTTGCCTTCTCTAGGAGCTAGAAGAAAGAGAAGAGGTTCTCTTCCTTCTCTAGTAGGGAGAAAAAGATTAAAGGTTCATAGCCCTCACCAGGAGGGTGAAATAGCTTCCAGTACTCCACTGCACCAGAGATTGGTGGAAGGGATTTTGTAAGGGCTTCTCTACCTTATTGTGGGGGCAAAAAGACAATCAATTAGTACTAGTGCAATACTTAGAGTGGATGTAAGTCAAGGTTAACCGAACCACTATAAAAATCTCTAGTGTGCTTTTTTCATTCTTGAATTTACTTTTTCTCAATTTTCTTTTAATTATTTGCAAGTTATTTTTACTAAACAAATTTTAATATTTACTATCAACAACATCTAGGATAGGTTGTAATTTACAAAAAAAAATAATCCTCATATATTGAAAAAAATTTAAATTCTTAATTGCTTCAACACTATTTAAGAAAATTACTTGGATTAGTTTTTAAAATGATTTTCAAGAAAAAAATAAAAGTATCATTTTCAAGCAAAAATAAAAGTATTACTATTTCTATTAGAGTACATTTTTTAAAATTACTAATTTACCCCTCCCTCTTAGTGTTCCTCGAGCTAGTTTATTGAGGTTTTATAACCTCCTTAAACTTTTACAATGGTAAGCTTTAGTTGACGTCCATATATTTTTTCCCTCTCTTAGTAAACTAAGAAAGGGTTTATTTTAAGTTGGAATCTTGGGATCCTATAGGGGCAAGCCCATATTATCAATTACATCTCTAAAAATAAAACTTTTTATTAATGTGAAGATTAGACTCAATTCCTTTTATATATCTTGAAAAGACTAATTATACCTTAAAAATATTATTAAATTTTGAAGAAAATATATTTGATTTATTTCTATATTTTATTATTTTTAAGGAATATGAGATGTGAAAATATGTCTAGGCTTATGCCTGCTTGGAATGAGTTGCCAGCTAACAACATAATACACATGCAATCATCCTAGATGTCATGTATGATAAAGTTAGCCCTATCCTAAGAGATTGAAGGAATAGATCAGACTATAAATTAATGACTTGAGATGAGTAATTTAACTTTATACATTTAAGTGGAGCTAATGTGCATACTCAATAAAACTCTGATTTTATTTTATTTAGATTAGCTAGCTAAATTTTTTAACAACCAAAATTTCTTAGAGTATTTGGCAGCATAACGGCCCTATGATAATAGGAAAAGTGTAGCATATTCCGTGCGCAATGGGGACCTTGCTACCTTATCAAAGGAAGGCATAAAACTCCAAGGCTCTAGCATATGCAGCAAAAGTAAAATAAGCATAAATGTATTTATGACTAGGTAAAGGGTCTGGTATCTACAATAACCAAGGCTATATTATTCAAAAACTAGCATACTTATTCTTGCAAAGTCAAGAACATGCACACCAAGAAAAATCTAAGGAAACCTACTACCCCTTAATGTAAGATACAACTCATATGAATGTAATATATTAAATGATGCAAAAAAGAGAATTATATAAATAAAATAAAATTTTATTTATTGATTGATTTGAATGTATATAACAAACTCTGACTCAGCTAAAAACTAAGGTCGTAAGGCTCCACCATAATAAACCTGACTTTTTAAGCCTAACATATATATAGAATTGATACATCTACTTAAGGTCTTCAAGGTACATAGATTCTTTGTAAATTAGAGATCCTCCATGGGAGGGGATATTATCTTTAAGAGCTCCATTTATATATATTAGCATATGCATTGGATTCTTTTACAACTTAGGACACTATACAACTTGATCTATATAAAATGTATATTTACAAACACTTGTATATGTGTATGAAAATTCTTACGTATATTCTACTTGACTCTTACAGGAATATAAAGAAGTATTTATAAGAAGCACATAAAATGCATAGGCAGTTGTGTGATATCCTAATGCTTCTAATATAGTCCTTAAAGAGCTTAAGTGTAGTGTCAAAAATTAAAATACATAACATCTTGATTGCATAAAAGAAATAAACATATATACAGTGCTCTCCAAGGAAAGCACCCAGTAAGCAATACACACCACCAATCTAGTCTAAGATAAAGTTTGTTGTCCTAACAAACCATCTAAGTGTGTGAAATCGATCATGTGTTATTGATATATCCTAAAGAAGTTTAATATTTAGATTGCATGAATTTAAGAAGTTTATTTATTAAAGGCCAAAGGGAACTTTAGTTGAAGTTCGCCTTACATGTATTGGATTTTATTATATATATTTTAAAGGATAGAATTATGTATTTAATTATAAAGAATTTATGGATTAATATAGCCAGAGTGTGAGGGCTAATAATCTAAATATCCTAAGTCTTATAAATGTATGTAGTCATCCCTCATTTAGGATAGATAATCACATAAAGCCTTTGAGAGATATTTTTATGATTTATTAATAGATAAAAGAGAGGCCATTCAAATAAATACACATGCCCTCCAAGTGCAATCAAGCAACATGTATGAGGTCAATCATTTATTAAAGTTTTATTATGGGTTATAAATTTTATACAACCATGCCTTCCACAAGCAGAGACTAGCATGGTGCATGAAAACCCTTAATTTATTATTAGGATTTATTAAAATTTATTAATCAAATATGTGACTGCTTTATTAAAAGAAGTTGTGCGTCATATATAAAGAATATGGGGTGATTTAACATGTATTAAAGGCTTTAAATTTGATGCTAAAATGACTACAAATGGAATCAATCATTAAGCATAAATGCTTAATTATATAATTTAGACTAATTATCACATTTATCTAATTAAAATACATTATTAAATTAATTGAATTCTTATATTTTAAATCTTTATTTAATGTTTTTACTGAATTATTTGGAATTTGTATATAACTATTACATTTTTATGAGTTTTAATGAAATATAATTAAATTTTGCTCAAGAATTTTACTTAAATTGAACTTATTAACCTCTGAAATTCATTTTTTATTTGAATTTATCATATATAAAAATTATATTTATTTTGTTTATTAAATTATATTTAGAATTAAACCTTTTAATCAATTATTTAAGAGGATTAATTATTAACCTAGGCTCGATAATATGATTTTGATATAAAATATGCTTTAAACTTTATGAAATTTATATCATAATTTAAGAATAACCAATATATAAATCTATAAAAGTATTTATATTTTATTTTAAATGAATTTTTTAATTAAGGGTAATTATTAATTAAAATTTAATCAAGTTTGGATCAAGATTTTAGTTATCAATATTTATAGGTTTGATTTAAAATTGATTGAAGGTTATTTTGTATTATTTTTATAATTTGTTTGATTTATAATAAATTATTGAAGTTTAAACCCTTAATTAAGGTTCATTTTGATTAATTATTTTTTGAAGATCAATTAAAGTTAAATGACGATGAATTTGATTCTTAGGGTGTGTAATGTCATTAAGTTCATATATTTATGGTTTCATTCCTAGTGGATGTGTTAATGAATTTTTATAATTTTTTTTTTAAGTTCACTGAACATAAACCTTAGTTATTATTCCTAGGTATCACTATGTTTCAAATGGGTCTAAAACTTGGTGTGATAAATCCTTAAACATGTATAAACAATCCATAGTAAAATGAGTGCCTAATGCTCAATGGAATAATTATAGTAAATTTTCAAAGTTATAGGTCACATAGTGACCTATGTACTTAAAAATATACCAAAAGGGAATATGTGCATCAAATTGGACTAAGAGAATTGGAGGATGTAAGGGACACCCTCAAATAACCCTCCACCAGATTTGAGGTCATTGTCACACCTATTTGAGAGTAATGCACTAAAATCCCTACATAATCAATGATCATTTTATCTAAAACTATGTATGAACATTTCTTATATTTATTTTTAAATGAAAGAGGCCCTATCACTAATTCCTTAGAGCTCTAATATACAATGATTTGGTATGAATTAAATTAGTTATGAATTTCTAAAAATATAGGTCAAATCATGAAAAAGAATTTTATAAATTCATATACTAATTATATTTACATCAAATGGCTTTGAAAATTTCAAGGAAGGTCAATGGTAGACACTAGTATACACCTGCCAAAATACAGCTTAAGGTGATTAATATTTTTTATATTTAAAATTAAAAATAAGATGTATGCATTATAAAAAAATTTAATGTAATATTAATCAACTTAAGACAATTACATTTTTTATTAAATTACAGTTCATTCTAAATCCATATAATCCAAGAACTCAAAAAATGATTCAAAAAAACCATCAAATGTAGAAAGAGACCAGTCCGCCCTTTGGCTGTGACTGTTTCAATCAAGTAACAGATATGATGAGATCATTACCTATTGACCTCATTCTTTACATGATATTCATAAATCAAAACTATAAAAAAAAAATTAAGATCAAATCTAAAGTTACAAATATAAACTCAAGGCTAAAAGCTATATCCTATAACTCTTTTCTATTGATTTTTTAATCACCTACAAACCAAACCAACTGACCTTGGATTCATGATTTTTTTAGTTGCATATTGATTAAGCATATATATTGGGTCAACCCTCCAAATTTGACACTAATCCATGAACACTAACCCCAAAACTGGATTGAAATCCAAAGGCTCTAAAACCATCAAATATTTATTACCTCTGCCAGACCTTCCACCCTATGGAACTTGATCTTATGGCCTCCTCCAAAACCTTCCAAAATGTCCATAGCCACCCTCATGACATGTTTCACCCATAACTAAAATTTTGGTGGACCTTAGTTTACCAAAAGTAGACCAAGGGCCTACTTGATCCCATAGCCCATTAAGGGGAAGTTAGAGTTTTCCCTAAACATCAACAAAGATCAACCATACCAAGCCATGAAACATTTTCCAATACACCCTAATCATCATTAGGGGTGCATTAAATCCAAATACAATCCTTGATTTGACCTAGTTAACCAGGAAAATCATGGGTAATTAAGGTGTCTCCCTAGGATTTTCAAATTAAATGCAATTCCCTTGGCTTGAGACCTAACTCCAAACCTTGGTTGACCAAGTCAACCATGGTTAAATAAACCATTCCTATGCTAACATATGACATATTCAATACTCCAAGCTTTCTCAAGCTAACCTAAACCCTTGGAGTTGCTCATTAGGTCGCTAAGACTCACCCTTATGAGGTCAAACCCTTTGATCTATTGATATTATCTACCTCATGACCTATTTTAGAGATTTTGATGATAACAAACATATGCTTGGATGTTCTAATTTGTGTGTTAATTATTTCAGGTGTAATGATATGCATAGTAATTACTTATGGGATTTACATTGTACAACTCAACTTCAATCAAATGTTGAGAATAAGATGGACCAAGATGGACAACTTGAATGACTTTATATTATCGTAGGAGTTTGTTAGTGGTCCATTAATATTTACTTGCATTATTTAATTTTCTCGCAATCTAAATGTCTTTTAATAATATATTAATCTTGATACATAAATCTATAAGATTGTTTATTAAATAAATTTTTTAGGCTTCATTGATTGGATAATTGTTATCAAACATGGAAAGATATATAATTAGGAAAATTAAATGTAATAACTTTATGTTGTAAAACTTTTATTCTTTATTCATTTTAAATTAAATTCTTTCACATCAATTTATTAATGTGTGATTAATTTTATATAAATTACATCATATTATTTTATTAATTTTCAATATATCCTTAAATACTTAAAAATGTGAGATGTTTTTATTTTATGGTATATGATTTTATTTTGATAGAAACGTGGTTTCATTTGTATTGCATTAGATTTCATAGTTTCTGTAAATAAAAATTGATAGGTTATATGACTCATTTGGATCTCATTTGAATTTATAATGAATTTTGAAATATTATCTTATTGTAATATGATTTGATAGGTAGCCATTTTTTCCTTATTTTAGATGTATATGAAGACTTTTTGACTTTCCCATGTGACTAGCCATTTTATATCCACTTAAAACTTATATATATTTAATATAAATGAATTATTGATCAAATATAATATTATTAATTGATAAATTAATATTAGATTAATAGTTTTATTCAAATTTGGCTTTACTTACCCTTTCCTTTAAAATAACTTTCTTCCTCCTCATGTAAGGGCTACTCAAAAAAGAAAACTCCAGCAATTTTGTCATTCTTACTTTCTTCTTTACATGCTAAATCTTTAGAGGAGAAACTTTGATTTTTATTACAAGAGCACATTGCGAGATCAAATTCTTGGTTGAAAAGCTTCAACACAAAAAACTGTGTAACATCTCTCGAAGTTCTTGAGTTCGCTTTCCTTCACTAAATCTTTACTTGCTGTTCTTTTAACTTTTACCATATATTTCTTTCTTAAAAATATTTATATTTGGTGAAATACTAGTTAAGAATGTTATATTATGTATTCTATATTTCATCTTTTAAATCATTAAATTTAATAAACAACTATTTTTATTTTCTTTAATGTCACATAGATTTACCATAAAACCTTTTTTTTTAGAGCTAAAGTTTAAATCAACAAGAAATTTTTTTATTTAAAAAATTATTTATATTTTTATCAAAATATAAATCTATCTTAAAGTGAACGAACTTAATATTTTATTTGCAAGTAGTGAGGTAATTTAAATTAATTTGTAAGATCATCTCAAATAATGTAGACATTTTATTGCAAGATAACTTGAGCTTGTATTATTTACATCAAATTGTATTTTTCATTTTCTTGATGCAAGCCATTTGGCTTAGTGAAGTTTAATTTGTAATTAGATTAGTTTGTACTCGCCCGTGTAGGAGAGTACTTTGGTTTTAAAGAACTTTAGTTTAAAAAAATGAGGTTTGCAAGGCAAACCTGGGATTAGTGAATTCTAGCCCGAGAGTTGGCTAGCATGGATGTAGGTCAGATTGGAATCTCAGCCGAAGTATGCAAAAATGTTGTGATTCTTATTTTTATTTCTTGCATCTATTTTTTTATCTTTTTCATAAAAATTATATGATTTCTTATTCTTTTAAAAATAGCTTTAAAATCATTTTAATTGCCTTATTTTAATAGAAAATTTAAAAACCCTAATCCCTGCCCCTCCCATCTTGGGCTGCCATAGTCATCCAATAATTAGTATCAGAGCCTTGGCTCTTTTTATTTTGGCTTAACATCTTAGAGTAGATCCAAACTATGGCACAAGGTTTTCCTAAGGGTTCACTTCCCAAAGGACAATCTACTCATCGATCACCATTATTAGATAATGTTCCGTTTAATTATTGGAAAAAAAGAATTAGTACTTTCCTAAGAGGAAAAGTCTCTCATATGTGGTACATGCTTACACATAATTATCATAAACCAACTAAAGAAATTAATGGAATTAAATTTAAAAAATCTTTTGGTGAATGGACTCCATTAGAGAGGGAATTAGATGAGTTAAATGCTAGGGCATTAATACTTTGCATTGTGTACTTCTTCCAGATGATTACATGAAAATTTCCATGTTAAATTCAACAAAAGAAATATGGGATAAATTAATTATAACTTATGAAGGTACTAGTAAGGTTAGAGATTCTCACATAAATAGACTTGTTTATAATATGAATTATTTTGTATGTCTCCTTCTAAATCTATTTCTAATATGTATACAAGATTTATGAAAAAAATTAATACATTACATTCTCTAGGAAGAACATATAAGAATCAAGAATTAGTCTATAAGATTCTTATATGCCTTCCCAAAGAATGGGATGCTAAAGTAACTATAATTAGCAAGGTTAAAGATTTATTTACTTATGCACTTGATCAACTCTTGGGTGCTTTGACAGCACATGAATAGATTATAGCTCAAAGGGATAAATTGGATGGTTCTTCTAAGAAAGAGAAAGAGAAAGGTAAAACTATTAACTTACAGGTTGATGATAATGATGAACCTAGTTCATCAAACTCTAATAAAGATAATGATGAAGTGGCCATCCTTTCAAGAAGACTTGGGATCTTACTAACGAAGAAAAATCAAAGATATAAGAAATCCAAAAATTATAAAATTCAAACTAAGAAATTTCCTATAGGAGAAGGGATTATTTGTTACCATTGCAAGATGTCTGGACATATAAGAGGAGATTGTCCATATCTTATTGATTAAAAAAAGAAAGAGATGGATGTAGAGAAAAAGAGTGACAAGAAAGAAAAGAAGCATTTCAAGAAGAAGAAGAAGGCTCTATGGACTAACCCAGCTTTAGATGAATCAAGTTCATCAGATGAAGAGGTGAACATTTTCCTTATGGCCGGAGGAGAATCGGAGCATGATTCTCAAGACCTATGTAATGAAAATCTTATGAAAAATTAGATTATGCTTTTAATGAATTAGTTATTGAATATTAAAAATTAAAAAGAAAATATAATATTTTAGAAAAAGAGGATAAAAATTTAGATATGCATTTTAATGATTTAAATAAGAAATGTGATGATTTAAAAAAAAATAGTTCTTTATCAGATCATTCTTAACTTGTTTGTAAACTTGAAAGAGAACATATTCTACTAAAAGCAAGATTAGATTTATGCATGAAATTACAAGTTCATTATAAAGTTCCATCAAGTATGACATTAAATAAAAATTCTTCTTATATGCCACATGGACATCATGCTAAGATATATGCAAATACTAATATTTGGTGTAATTATTGTAGTAGAAAATGACATATCTCATTTTAATGCTATGCTCGTAGATCACAAAATGCTAAACAATCATCTTTTGTATGGGTTCCAAAAAATACAAGCACTTCAACTGCCATACATAATTGATATCATACTACTCATTTAGAATGTGGACCCAAAAATATTTGGGTTCCAAAAATTAACATTTTATTTTATTTTGTAGGAATGCCTTCAAAGAAAAATCAATCAAGGGATGCTCGAGACATATGACGGGAAAAAAATGATTCTCTACATTAGAACCAAGTGATGGCGGATAGGTCACATATGGAGATAATGCAAAGGGAAAGATTATTGGCATTGGATCCATATGTAAGAACTCTATTACTTAAGAAGAAAAAGTCTTATATGTTTTGGATTAAAATATAACTTAATATCAATTAGTCAATTATGTGATTACAGTTTAAATGTTTTTTTTTATGCTTCACATTACATTATTAGAAATAATGAAACTATCTTGCTTATAGGAAATAGACATAAAAATATTTATTTAATTTATTTACATAATACAAATGATGTCAATTTGAATTTATTTTGCATGAAATCTACACATGATGATGCTTTGTTATAACATAGAAGGCTATGTTATGCCAATATCCACACTTTAAATAAAATTTCTAAACTTGATTTAGTAGTTGCTTTACCAAAAATTAATTTTCATTTTCATTCTATATGTGATGCATTCATTAAAAGTAAACATATGAAAAGTTCATTCAAGAGTAAAAATATAGTTTTTAAGAGTAGACCTTTAGAATTATTACACATGGACATATTTGGGCCAATTAACACAATTAATTTAGTTGGTAAAAATTATGGATTTGCTATTGTAGATGATTATTCAAGATACACTTGGGTATTATTATTAGCTAATAAAAATAATGCATTTGATGATTTTAGAAAATTTGCTAAGTATATTCAAAGAGAACAATGTTATTTGATTCATAGAATTCAAACAGATTACGGTGGAAATTTTGAAAATAAATCATTTGAAATTTATGAGGAAAATGAAATTAGACTTAATTTTTCAACTCCTAGGACCCCTCAAAAAAATGGTGTAGTTGAAAGAAAGAATCATACTTTGGTAGATTTAGCAAGATCAATGTTAGATGAATATAAACTTCCAAAGTATTTTTGGGCAGATGCAATAAACATAGCATGTGATGTTACAAATAGAGTTTATTTAAGCCCATTCTTAAAAAGACACCTTATGAAATATTTTTTGGAAAGAAACCTAAGATTAGTCATTTACATGTTTTTGGATATAAGTGTTTTATTTTAAATAATGATAAGGATCCTTTAGGTAAATTTGATAGTAAGTAAGACGATGGTATATTCTTAAGATATTCAATTTTTGGAAAATCTTTTGGAGTTTTTAATAAAAGAAAATTAATTATTCATGCAATTTTTGATGAAAATCCTTTAGATTTAATAAGAAATGATTTGAATGATGATGATAATGAAAATATAAAGAAAATAAATTTGGAAGAAAAGGAGGATGATTCAATGCCTAAAGAATGGAGATATAATAGAAATCATTCAAAATAATTAATAATTGGTGATCCTTCCCAAGGTGTTAAGACTAAGAGAAACATTATAGATGAGGTAGAACATTCTGTGTTTCTATCAGAAATTGAACCTAAAATATAAACGAAGCTTTAGAAGATAATTTTTGGATTATTGTTATGGAAGAGGAACTTAAACAATTTATAAGAAATGGTGTTTGGGAGTTAGCCAAGAGACCTCATGATCAAAATAGAATTGGAACTAAATGGGTTTATAGAAATAAGCTAGATGACTCTGGAAGTATTATCAGAAATAAAGTAAGATTAGTTGCATAAGGGTACACACAAATAGAAGGAATAGACTTATAAGAATCTTTTGACCCTGTAGCAATACTAGAAGCCATTAGATTACTCCTTGCCCTTGCTTATTTTAAGCACTTAAAACATTTTCAAATGAAAGTCAAAAGTGCATTTTTTAAATGGGTATATTGATCAAGATATATTTGTATAATAACCATCAGGTTTTGAAAGCATTAATTTTCCTAATCATGTATATAAATTAAAGAAAGCATTATATGGTTTATAGAAGGCTCCATATGCTTGGTATTATAGGTTAAATAAGATTTTAATTGAATATAATTTTAGAAAAGGTAATGTAGATATAACTCTTTTTATCAAAAATTTTTGAGATGATTTGAATATTATACAGATTTATGTTGATGATATATTATTTGGAAGTACAAATGAAAGTTTATGTCATGAGTTATCCTCATTAACATTAAAGGAAATTGAAATGAGTATGATGGGGGAACTAACCTTTTTCTTAGGACTTCAAGTAAAATAACAAAAGAGTCTGGCACATACATATGTCAAACTAAATACATAAATGAATTATTAGAAAAGTTTTTTATGAAGAGCTTCAAATTGAGTAAAACTCCTATAAGACCATCAACTAGACTTGATTTAGATGAATCAAGAAAACCAATAGATCAAAAACCTTATAAGAGTATGATAGGTTCACTTTTGTATATTATTGCTAGTCAGCATGATATTATGTTTGTTGTATGTTTATGTGCAAGATTTCAAGCTAATACTAAGGAATCATTCTTAACAACAATTAAGAGAATATTTTACTATTTGATTGGAACTCATAAGTTTGGCTTATGGTATCCCAAAAATTTATTATAATATAATTTAGTTACTTATTCTGATACAGACTATGCTGGTTGTAAGGTTGATTGAAAAAGTACATCTAGAACCTATCAATTTTTAGGATAATCATTTATTTCTTTGTCTTCTAAAAATAAAATTTAGTCACTTTACCCACTGTTGAAATAGAGTACATAGCCACAAGTCGTTATGTTTCTTAAGTTTTATGGCTAAAGCAACAAATAGAAGATTTTGGAATTAGGCTTAAAAAATATTTTCATTAAATGTGATAATACAAGTGTAATAAATTTAACAAAAAAATCCTATACAACATTCATGAACTAAACACATAGAGATTAGACACCATTTTATTAAAAATCATGTTAATAAATCTGATGTTAATATAGATTTTGTAAACACATATTCTCAAATAGCTTATATATTTACAAAACCTTTAGCAGAAGAGAGATTTTGCATGTTAAGACGTATGCTTGGGATTTTAGATCCTAACATTTAAAATTTCTTTTATAAGTTCAATTATTCTTTTGTATGTTTTCAAAGGGGGGGAAGAATAATATATGTTGGTCATAATTCATTTTGCATGCATATATTTAGGAGGAGAATTATTTTGTTTAGTAAATTAGCAATCAAAAAAAATTATCAATTATCATACATATTTTTTATTACTTAAAAGTTATGATAAAATATTAATTTTCACCTTTGTTATAACTATACCCAACATAAGTTTATCCTCATAAAAAAAGGGAGGTTGATACTATCTACCTCATGACCTATTTTATTGATTTCGATGATAACAAACATATGATTGGATGTAGCAGCTTGATGCTCCCTGGCAACTCTTGGGCGACTTAGGGTTTCTATTTGTGAGCTCTGTATTAGATCTCTTGGCATGGTTTTTGGTGGTTTTTTCTTCATTTTAATTCCTGGTTCTTCTTCGATTCTTCTACAGTTTTCTTTTGAGGTTTTTTTGTATGGTTTTGGCTTTGGGAAATGATGACTTTGTTGTCATCCAACCTGTCATCTTCTTTATTTTTTGATGGCCGATCTAGGTCATTTAAGGAGGTGTTAGCTGGATCTACTTCCTCTGAGACTAAATTTCATTTTTTTTTTCAAACTTTATTTAAGTGTTGTATGGCTTTGATGTTTGATGTGTTATGGTTTCTCAGCTGGCCGCTCCTTTTGCCTTAATGTTAGTTGGCAAATTTCTTCTTCGCCATCCTAATGTTGATGTTATTCAATAATTTTTTGTTAACTTTAAGTTTTTTGGCTCTTTTCATGTTAGTTTGTTGGATCAGAGGCATATTGTTATTCAACTTATGAATGACCATGATTATAGCCAAATATTTTCAAGGAGATCATACTATATTAAGCTTGTATGATGTTTCTCCTCAAATGGACACCAAATCTTGATGTTAGGGAGGAATCCCCTATTGCTCCTATGTGGTTCTCTTTTCTAAATCTTAGACTTCATTTTTTTTTTAATTCACAAATTTTATTTGGTCTCACATCTATTTTTAGTATACCCTTACAAATGGATAAAGCTACTACTTCAATCTCTCTTCCGTCGGAAGCTCGTGTTCTAGTTGAAATAAATATTTCTAAGAAACATCCTAATAAAATCTAGATAGGGTCGAAATTCAATGGTTATTTCCAAAAAAGTTTATTTTGAAAACTTACCCATTTTTTTCTCTCATTATAAAATGCATGGCCATGGTGTTAATGAGTGTTTCAGATTGCATCCACATCTCCATAAGAGGAAAGTTTCATCCAAACAACTGTAAGGAAATGGTGTTATTTTGGGTGATCATGAGCATAATAATTCAAATTGTGCTGAGGTTGAAGGCAATGCTCCCAAAACGCATGACAATTTTGAGGAACCAATACAACCATTTAGTGTTCATACTTAACTGTCCCCTATCTTTATTGTCCCATCTTCTGCTCAGGGAAATAAGGCTAGCAATGGTGCCATCTTATTTAATGAGTGAGAAAATATGGATGAATTAATGCTAGCTATGACTACTAATCAAAATAATGTTATTTCATATTATATTAGTCTGTGTGTTATTAACAAAAAATTGTCTTATATGGATTTTATGATGATTACCATTAATTGCACTACTATTGTTTCCTTTCAATCTGTTGTGAATGATCCAGACAATATGGTGGAAATTATTGCTGGTAATAACATGAGTAGCAAAGGGAATATGGGGATTGGCAATACTTTGGAGGAGGGCGAATTAGCTCTAGTTGTGGAAGAAAATGTGGAGCATGGTCTGATTAGTAAAGAAAGTGTGGAGGTTGGTCTTAATTTTAAGGAAGGTAAATTACCTCAAAAGGAAAGGCGGATGGTTTGCAAAATGATAGTCCCTCTAACTCTCATTATCATAGTGATGCTTTTACTGATATGGAGAATATCACTTTTTTTTGCCAAAAGTTTTTTCCAAGGATGATAATGACACTAGCTACATTTAATTTCAAAAAGGAGAGGTAGGAAAAACAATAACTTTATTTTACAATCACCTAGGAACACCTATTTGCAAACTAATTGTTAGATCTATTTTTTATGTTTAATTCTATTATTTGGAATGTTAGGGTCATTGGATGCCCTTCCTCTCAATTGAGGGTTAAGAATTTATGCCGTATTTATGATGTTTTTATTCTTGTTTTACTTGAACCTCTTATTAATGCTTCTAAATTATTTAGTACTACTAAATTTTTGGGCTTTAAGCATTTTGTTTCAAATTTTACTAAAAAAATTTGGGTGCTTTAGAAGGATCCTATTTTGATTGATATTATTGGAGATTTTACTCAAGTCATGCATTGTAATATTGAAGTTTTGAATTTGAATTGTTGTGCTTCTTTTATCTATGCTTCCTCTTCTCATATTACTAGAAAGTGTTGTTAGAGCAACTCACTAATTTTCATAGTATATGTAATTTTCCCTGGCTTATAGGTGGTGATTTTAACACTATCTCTATTCCCTCTGAGGGTATTAGGGGTTATAGTTCTATATATCACTCTAGTGAGGATTTTAATAATATTATTATAGATTCTAATTAAAATTAACATTAGCTTCTCTGGTAACAAATTCACTTAGAACCATTGTCATTTATGGCAGCAGCTAGATCATATTTTATTTAATGATATCTAGATTAACTCTTTTAATTTTATTTCTATTTAGCATCTTAACTAAATGCTTTTTGATCACTCTCCTCTGTTAATTAATCTTAAGACTATGCATTGGAATTTTTTGCCCCATTTTATATTTCAAAATATGTGGTTACGTCAAGATTCCTTTCTAGATGTGGTTCAAGAAAATTGGTTTGCTCCTTTGCATCCTAATAATTCTGTCCTTGGCATGAAGAGATTTAGGTTAAAATTGAAAAGACTAAAACAAATCCTCAGTTGGTGGAATCACAATATTTTTAAAAATATCTTTTCTAATATCTTAAATGTGGAAGATAGAGCTAACATTATTGAATTTAACTATCAAATGTCTCCTACTGGTTATAATTTAGTTTTACTGCCCTAAACCCTAAATTACAAGCTCAAGAGGAAGTCTTTTAGAAAAAAAAAGTGGTTGCGAAGAATCTTGTTGAAGGTGATAACAACACTAAATATTTTCATGCTTTGGTTAAGAGGAAACATGCCAAGAACTCGATTAATAAAATAAATCATGACGATGGTTCTGTTACTGAGGAGGATGAGGAGATTGCCACTTTGGTGGTTCAACATTTTCAAAAATGGCACAATAAGGAATTTATCCCTGGCCACATTGAGAATCCCTCTAACATCCCCAACCTCATCTCTCAAGAGGATAATAATGTTCTTTCTAAATCCCCCTCTTTTGATGAATTAAAAGAGATTGTTCATGGCATGAATGGTGATTTTGTTGTTGGGCTGAATGGGTTAACTACTAAATTTTTTTAGAAAGCTTGAAATTATATTAGTGATGATCTTTACTTTGCTATTTTTGAGTTTTTTTTATCATGCTACAGCTAAATTTTTTTACTTCTGGTTCTATTGTTCTCATTCCCAAGAGTAATGATGTTAGTAATTGTAATGATTTTAGACCTATTAGTCTTTTTACCTTTTTTAGTAAGTTGATTTCTAAAATTATTATGCGTTGGTTAACTTATATTCTTCCTAAAATTATTTATCCTTATGAAATGGGATTTGTGAATGGCCGAGCTATCAATGATAATATCCTGTTGGCTCATGAATTTTTCCATGATCTAGATGTCAAGGTGAGAGGTAGTAATATTATCTTAAAACTTGATATGTCTAAGGCTTATGATAATATTAATTGGAACTTTCTCTATAATATTCTGCACTTATTTGGCTTCAATTCAATTTTTATCAATCTTATAAGAAATTGTATTAAAGGTTCTTATTTTTCTATTATTATTAATGGCAAAAGCTCTGGTTGTTTTAGATTTTCGCATGGTCTGAGATAGGGGGACCCTATACCTCTGGCCCTTTTCTTTGTTGTGGTCGAGTATCATTCTAGAGGACTTGCCAACCTCTTTGAGAACCACCCTAGCCTCTATTTTAGAACTTTGGGGGGATTTTCCTATTTCTCATTTATGTTTTGCTGATTGTTTTATCATTTTTACAAATGCTTCTTTAAATAGGATTAATAGACTTTTGAACTTCTTTCACAACTTTAAAAATGTTAGTGAGCTTTCTTTGAACAATCAAAAATGTTATTTTATTGCTTACAATAAGTTTCCTAATCATTGAAGATGATAACCTAATGTGGATGCATCGCTTCTAAATCTAATCTCGCTGGGATAGCAAGAGTATTTAGAGACCATAAAGGAACACATCATCTTGATTTTGGAAAAAAAAAAAAGAATTCATTGGGATGCTACTCAATTGGAGTTGGAAGCATTTATTGAAATAAGGGAGGTTATACAAAGTTTGATGATGGATAGCTAAGGTATAATAACTGAAGGTGATAATTTAAACATTATCAACATTATCAAATATTCATTGAAGAAATCAAATTTGAAAATGGATATTGGTTTGTCAAAGGAGCTTCTCTTTCTTAATGATTTTAATAAGGTTATTTTTGACCATGTGAATAGAGAATGTAATGAAGTAGCTAATTTATGTGCTACTTTAGCTTTAGAAGAAAGTTTTATTTCTGATAGTTTTTCTTTTAATAACATTCCTTCTTCTTTACTCTTTTTGTTAAAGAAGGAATGTGATCATTTAATCTCTTGTAATTAGTTTTTCTATTAATGAAATTTGCAAATTTAAAAAAGAAAGTAATAAGGTGCCTAATGCTCGTATTGTGGCTATCAAAACCCTTATTGGTTTTGTGCAAGGCCACTTACCTATTAAGTATCTTGGGATCCCACTTTTTAAAGGAAGAAAGAAGTCTTTTCTTTTTTATGATTTAATTACTTTGGTGCAGAAAAAGCTTTTATATTCGGATTCTAATTTTTTGAGTTTTGGTGGTAGGCTTATTCTCATTAAAAGTTTTCTTTGCTTTCTCCCTGTTTCCTCCTTTCAAACTCTTCTTCCTACTCAAATGGCTTGTAATAGAATTAAAAAAAATTATCAATAATTGTTTTTGGAAACGGGCTAATAGAAACTCTAAAATTAATTGGTCCTCTTGGGATAATTGTTATGATGTGTTGAATGAGGGTGGCCTAGGTTGTAAGTGTATGTTTGATTCGACCTATGCCACTTCTTTCAAGTTATGGTATACCTTTCATGCTAAAGTGAGCCTTTGGGATAAGTTTATGTTCTCCAAGTATTGTGTGGGGAAGCATCCTACTATTTGCTCATTTAATAAAGGTGATTCTAAAGTTTGGCTGAGACTTTGTAAGGTTAAATGGGTTGTGGAGCTTCACCTCTCTTGAGGGCTTGGTGGTAGGAACATCTTCTTTTGGCAAGATCATTGGTTGGGTAATCAATCCATTGATTCCATCATAAATACTTTCTCTACTATTGTGGTTAAGGTTAATTTTTTTATTGCTGATAATTGTTGGGATTATGTTAAACTTGTTAATGTGATTCCTGATTCAATTATTCAACAAATTCTAAACCTTCCCCTGAACTTGGATTCGAAGGATCTGTATTATGTAATTTGTTTAAAGATGGGGTTTTTAGATTAAAGGATGCTTGGCATGTGTTTAAAACCAAGAATGTGGCTAATAATATTTTTTCCATAATTTGGCATGAAAGTATTCCTTATACTGTTGCTATCTTTGTTTTGAGAATTTTACACAAATTTATTCCTACTAATAATAACTTGATTGAAAGAGGTTTTACCTTACCGTCCAAATGTCAATGTTGTTATCATGTTAAAATATGCATCATGTTTTCCATTCAGGTCCTTTAGCTGTTAAAACCTGGACTTATTTTGGTGATATTTTCAAATTAAATAACTTTAATGCTAATTTGTCTATTAATGCTAACTCTTAGTTTGTCAATTCTAAAGGGCATATTAGAAACACCATTCCTTCCCTTATTTTGTGGTACCTATTGTTGGATAGGAATAACTCCATTTTTAATAGTATTGGTATGAACTATCATAGGATAATCAAAAATGTAAAAGATAAAGTCTTGAGCTTTTTTTCTATTAATCTGCTTTCTATCAAAAACTTTAATAACAATTTCTTTGTTGCTACTTATTTAGGCCTTAAGTTGGAAGAGGCTCACTATCTCTCTGAACACAGGTATGTTTACTTGGTTAAACCTTCTATAAATTGTTACAAATTAAATATGGGTGGTATTGCTAAAGGTCCCATTTTGGGGTGTGGAGGGATCATCAGAGACAATCAAGGGAGCATTATTATTGCTTTTGCGAGTCCTTTATAGAACTACAATGTGCACTTTATTGACCTTTCTATTATTCTTTATGGGCTGAGATTATGTATGTCTCTTGATATTACTAACATTGGGAATGAAGTTCACTCTAATTATAGTATTCAATGCTTAAATAATATTGATGATTTGATTTGTAATCCTATAGTCTTTTATCTTGTTAGGGATGTTAAACAGTTTATGATCTTTATTAATGTGTCCCTCTCTCATGTTTTTAGTGAGGGTAATGCTTGTGCTAATTGGCTTGCCAATTTTTGGAGTGAGTTGGCTTGCTTCACTTATTTTATGGCTGCTAATTTACCTAGCCCTTTAAAAGGGCAATTAAGATTAGAGAAAATCGGTATCCCGTATGCCAGGTTTTAATTTTCTTGTTTTTCTTGTGTTTATGGGGCTTTTCTGCTTTGGCTTGGGTGTTTTTTTCTTGTTTGGTTTGCTGGCAGTTAGCCCCTTTGTGTGTCTCCCTTTTGATGTTTTGTTTTGCTATGGGTGCCAGCCTATTGTGCTGCTTGGTGAGTTCCTTTCTGATTTTTCTTGATGGTTCTGAGCATTTGATGTTGGTTTCCTTCTGGAGCATCACTCCGATGGCTTTTGTTGGTTCCTATGGTAATAATCTGTTGTTATTTTTCATTTTGTGATTATCTTTTTTGGTGTTGTCCTTGTGTGGCTTCTAGGATTTTGGTGTTTTCTTATTGGGGCATTCTTTTTCTATTATTTTTACTTTGTGCTTTTTTTTTTTGAAGGATGCAAAATTGCATAAAAATAAAAGAAACCTAGTTACAATATAATATGTGAAAGCTAAACTTTCACATTCTTCTTTTACTTTCTCAATAAAAGAAGAAGGAAGATTGCTCTCATCAAAAAAGTCCCAAAAAAATATCATAAGAACAAGCTAAGTTCACACAGTAATCAGCTAACTTATTACATTTATGATTGACCCAATGAAAGAAAACATTATTGAACTCACTATAGAAAGATAAATCTTCTTCCTCCAAGCTCCAAACCTTCTTCTTTGGTAAGCTATATAGTTTTTGAAGAAAAAGGAGAACATTCTTATTATCACCTTCCACAATAATGCCTTGAACATCAAGAAGTCAACCATGTAAGACTTCTTTGAGAGCTGAAAAAGCCAAGAGCTCAAGTTGAGCAATGTCCCAATGCACTTTTCCTTTTCCAAAAGCTAAAATAAATCTTCCTTTGCAATCTCTCGCAATACCACCAATACCTTCTACATAATTACCTTTTAAGGAAGCATCAAAGTTTATTTTAACCCACTCGGGTGGAGGAGGTTTCCATTTATCTATACACAGTCAAACGGACTGATTAGCAACCCAGTGAACCAAAATGGGAAAACTAAATTTAGTAGATCCAAGAAAACCTAGAGTAGATGCAGCGATCATCACGTTGTTGTCTTCGGGTTTCCCATGCTTCCTTTTATTTCTACTGTTCCAAACAAACCATATAAGTGTGAGATAGATCCTTACCAACAACAAGTTAGAATTCTTCAATGTCATAAGACCAGTCAAGCAGTCCTCCCAATTTCTATAAACAGGAATCTGAAATCCCCAGCTTCTCAGAATTTCAATAAACTTCAGCAGCTTACAGCAACTAGTAGAAACATGGTTGACATCTTCAATTTCACTACAACCCAATGTACATAGGTTATTGAGCTAACTTCCACCACAGATCAAACCAAGCCTAATTTCTATCACATTAAATAGCCCTTGACCCAACAAACCTACCTGGTCAGCCCATTACCTGGCTTGACTACGGTTGCACCCAAACTAACATAAACATCCAAATTTGGGCCAACCCGAGCCACCATCAAGAATTAGGTCTTCTCATGCCAAATTGAGCTCACCTTTGGGCTCACCAGAGTCCCAGTAACCTTTCCACCTCGGCCTAATCCAAGTAGTAGCCAATGGAAGCTTGAGCAAATGGAAATGAGCTTCTATGGTCTCTTATTCATGATCCATTTCCAAAGACTTCCACAAGACCTGAGCCCGCATCCATCCAGCTCAAAGAGCTTTCCCAGGCTATGCCCTTCCAGTTGGTGTGCATCTAACAGCTTGGTAAATCAATCCCAGTCATCCATTGCAATGGCATAGGATTGAATAGGATACTCCAATCTAAAGTGCCTCATTTAATCAAAGTATTTCAAAACCAAAACCCTTATTTCTTTGAGCACTTCCTCTGCATCTCCCACTCTGCAGCCCTTTCCAGGTGTCAGTTCAAGCAAACTTCGATGAACTTCTTTCATCCTCTACTCATAGTCCTACTTTCAGGGATCCTTTGTCTATGTATTCTAAACAAAATATATTCATCATCATCCCCACAAGCTTCCTGATACATAACCACATTAGTTGGAGCTTTCACTGAGGTAAAATCCTACTCTCGATCTCCCTATTTAGGTAGTCCGGTCAAGCATTATGAAAACCCTCAAACCAATAGATTTTCACTATTGGATTGAAGATATACAACCCTCTAATGCTCCCTATAAAGTTTCATGAAGTTAAATGGGAGAGATCTCCTGTTTCACATTGGAGAAGCTTCACAACTACAGAGATGTGTGTGAGGTTAAAGAAGTAATGAGAGCCGTTGATACCAATCAACAATTTTTATTAGATCCCTTTGTCATTGGCCACTTTAAACAATGAGTATTATGTATCGAAAGGCTATGATTAACTCTAACCAATCGAAGGGTTCTACATTGAAAGCACATGGCCGACAGGGTAATTCCCTATTTAAAATTCTAAAAATTGCAGGGAATTTCTAAAAATAGTATCTCCTCATGATCTTAACCAAATTAATTTCCTTCATGTGATGTGAGTCGTTTGCTAGAGAAAGAAAGAAGAGAGAGAGATTCTGGGTTTTTGAAAAAGAAATTTTGAAATTTTAAATCGCGGGATTCGCGGATTTACTATGGCAAGCAATGGTCGCCGGCCATCTATGGCCGGCATACCTTCTGAGGATCATCGACCATCTGGATGATCAAAGCTCGGTGTTGTTCTTGGAGCCTCGATGTCTCCTCCAGCTTTCGGAGATGGAAGAATTTCCTTCAACATAGCTAACGTCAGAATGAACAAGCCCTTGGTTATTAATGAGGGTGGATTACTAATTAAAAAGAAGGAACCCGATGTGGTTGGAAAGGGTAAAGATATCTTGCATGAAGGAAATACTGAAGTTTTATGTTCCAATGGGGTGGCTATGCAATGTTTTGAAGGTGCTGTTAAATTCCCTGCAAATCTATTGAAGAAGGATGCAAATCAATCAGTTGAAACAGAGGAGAGAAGTTCGGTTCATAATGAGAAGGATGACAATCTGGGAAAAATGGCAAATGTTTCTAAGAAAGCTGGTGATAATGGAGTAAGAAGTTCTGCATCTGGATGTATTAAAATTTCTAAATTGAATGAAATTTGGAAATGCAACAATGGAGAATTAGCTGGAAGCTTCAATATGAATGTGGAAATGTCTGAAAGACCAATTGGTGGGAATCATTTTAATGCTTGGGAAAAGAAACAAAACATCTGAGTTGATGAACTGGATTTCGGGAACTTCTTATCAGAAGATGGAAAAACAATTAAGCTCCATGAGCAGAAAGTGGTGGAAAATTCAAATAAGCTACTAAATTCATTAGTAGTTAAAGTATTTGGTGATGAAATCCCATTTTCTTTAATCAGTTTTGAGCTGAGGAAGCAGTGGTCAGTTTTTGGAAAATTTCATATTACATTGCTTGGGAGAGGATGGATTTTAAGCTCATTCTATGACCCCAGCCATGTGGAAGCAGTGTTAACCAATGGGCCTTGGTTTGTAAATGGAAATATTGTGGGAATTGATAGGAGGACTCAAAGTTTTAATCCAAATTCTCTTAAAGGACTTACAGCTCCTATTTGGATTAGACTTCCAAACCTCCCACTACATTTTTGGGACGAAATCAACATTTGCCGTATAGCATCTATGGTTGGCAGGCCTTACTTGATCGATGGAAACATGTTTCAATAGTCAAGGAGAGAATTTGGAAGAATTTGTGTACGAATTGAGCTAGATGCTAAACTACCTACTGGTGTTTGGGTAGAAGGAGCTAATGATAAATTCTATCAAAAGATAGAGTATGAGAGGATTCCTAGCTTATGCTATGTTTGCGGGAAGATTGGACATAGCAAAAACAATTGTACCAAGTCTATTATGGAGACCAAACTAAAGAATGTGCAGCCTGAGAAGGAAAACCTGGACATACCAATTGGTAATAATTGGTTGATAACAATCAGTCTTTAGAAATGGTGGAAGGACTAGACAAAGAAGAGTATGGACCGTGGATGTTGGTGAATTATGGTAATTATCAAAGGAAGCAATCTCAACGGCAGGAAAATAAGAAATTGTTTGTTCCAGTGAAGAAGAATGATGGAAAAGGAGGAGAAAACTTGGTGAAAGATAATGTTGTGAATCTGGAAACATAAAAGCAACAAACTTTCTGCAGTGAGGAAGATATTTCAGCTCAAGATAATTTAGCAGTGCTGTTAACCAGAGATTCCCAGATCATTAATGATGGAAACAGTTTTAGAGCCCTTATTGATCTTGTAGAAGAAGGGGAGATTGTACCTGTTAAAGAAGTAGATGATAAAGTGATCAAAACTGTTATTAATAATGAAGATACAGCAGTGAATGATATCCAGAGATGTACAGAAGCTGACTTCCCGGGAGATGGAAATTCTTTGAATAATGGAAGTGAAGGAAAGGATGACTATTCTCACTCAACAAAGAAGAAGCTTTCTAAGCAGCTAAGGAGCTTGGGACCTATTAATTCATCTACCAGATCTAGGAGATTGGAGCTTGAAGGGAAAGGTAACATGGGGAGGAATCCCCCTAACCCCATTTAATGTATTCCATTGCGTTTTGGAATTGTAGAGGTGCAAGGAAGAAGAGTGCTTCTCTATATCTTAAGGAATTTGTTAAATTACATGATGTTTATTTTATGGGTTTGATTGAAACCAAAATAAATTTAATAGATAGAATGGAAATTAATCTATTGATAGGTGATGAATGGGATTTTTTTATGTTCCATCTTGTGGTTTATCTGGTGGAATGGTGATTCTTTGGAAGAACAAAGTTGCTGAGTTATCAGTTATTAACTACTCTTCTCAAGTGGTCATTGGTGATTTGAAGGTACATAATAAATGTCTTTGGAGGATAGCAACAGTGTATGGCAGCATTGATGTGCATAAAAGAAAGGAATTATGGGAAATGTTGAACAAACATTCAGATGAAGAAATACCTATGGCAATAGGTGGTGATTTCAACTGTATTTTGGCTAAGGAAGACAAAATTGGTGGTAGGAAATTTCTTTTCTCCCAAGGACCAAGAGATATGAAAAATTGCTTAATGGAAAATGATCTTCATGAAGTGGGTTTTATAGGCCCTAAATACACTTAGTGTAATAATAAAAGTGGTGGAGCTAGAATTCTTGAAAGACTTGATAGGTGCTTTATAAACTCTAAAGCTTTGAGTTCCTCTCAACGATTGGTGATTAGACATTTGGCTAGAATAGCCTCGGATCATTGTCCAATTATTTTAAATATTCTTGATTATTTCCCTAGAGTCAAAAGGAATATCAAGTTTGAAGATTGTTGGGTTTCTTATAAAGCCTCTTTTGCGGTGGTGAAGAAAGAATGGAATAGAAATTATGAAGGTGATAGTTCTCAAGTGCTTATCAAGAAATTTCAAAAATCTTTGAAATCACTTTTCTATTGGAGCAAGGCCAAACATAAGGATCTTAACAATCTAAAAGAGGAGCTTATGGTGGAAATCTTGGAGCTTCAAAATAAAGAAGCATCTGAAGGAATTCTCTCAGAAATAGATTACTGGAATCTAAAAAACAAAGTTAATGAGGTGAATTCCATAATAGCGAGATTGAATGATTGGTGGAAGCAAAGAGCCAAAGTGAAGTGGCTTGTGGATGGTGATAATAATTCAAAGTTTTTTCATGCTTATGCTAGTGCAAGGAGGAATTCAAATAAAATTATAAAAATTAAAGATGAATTTGGTAAAGTGGTGGAAGAGCAAAATCTGATTGAAGAAACTTTCTTCAATTATTTTGGTAAGAAATGGGAAGCTAAGAACTGCATCCTTCATGGGTGGCCTGAGGCAAATGCTCGTTTGAACGAATCTGATAGAAGTCAACTGGAAGCAGATTTTTCTGTGGAAGAAGTGGAGAGAGTGCTGAAATAATTGGGAAGTAACATCTCACCGGGCAAAGATGGCATTACTTATTCATTCATCAAGGTTTATTGGAATATAATAAAAGAAGATTTCTGGAATGTTCTCAATCATTTCTTTAGCAATGGTGTACTGAATGAAGATTGGAAGGAGACTCTTATTGTTCTAATTCCAAAGGTATCAAATCCTCTTTTACCTTCTAATTATAGACCTATTAGTCTTTATAATTCGGTTTACAAAGCTAGAGTGTTATTGAATAGGCTTAGTGAGGTTATTCCTAAGCTTATTTCAAGAGAGCAAACAGCTTTTATTCTAGCAAGATCATTATCTGATCACGTGCTGATTGCTCAAGAAGTCTTCCACAAATTTAGAATATCCAAAGCAACTAAAGGTATGGTTTCATTCAAAGTAGACATGGAACAAGCTTATGATTCAATGTCTTGGAATTCTCTTAGAAATGTATTGGAATATTTCAATTTCCCTCCAAAAATTTCTAATCTAGTCATGGAATGTGTGGAAGATCCAAAGTTTGCAATGATTATCAATGGTAGATACTCTAGTTGGATTCAAGCTAAGAGTGGTTTTAGACAAGGATGTCCTCTATCTCCTACTCTCTTTATTCTTTGTGTACAACTTCTTTCTAACACTTTTGCTCAAAGTTCTTGTGGAATTAGAACTAATTACAATGGTCCAAGAATATCACATTTATTATTTGCTGATGATGTGATGATGTTTTCTGAAGCCAATAGAAATGCAGTTAAGACGGTGAAGAAGATACTTTATGATTTTTGCAATTGGACAGTCCAATGGGTGAACTTAAGTAAGTCTTCCATGTTGTTTGGGAAACATGTTGAAAGAAGGAAGAAGAAAAGCATTGAAAAAATAATGAGCTTCAAATCTGTCAAAGAATTCAACTACTTGGGGATAAAGATGGCATTAAGAAGACTTTCTTATGATGACTTCCAATTCATCATTGATAAAACAATGAAGCTTCTTAGCATTTGGGGAAGCAAAATCCTTTTGGTTGCTGGCAAAGTCACATTAGTAAAGACTGTTATGCTTTCTTTACCGACATTCTACAGTACTCATTCATTAGTACCTAAAAGAATTCTGGACGAATTAGACAAAATTTGCACGAATTTTGTTTGGAGAAAATCTGATGGATCTTCGGGTATTCATTATGTTAACTGGGAGGATATGTGCAAACCTGTAAACAAAGGTGGAAGAGGATTGTTTTCATGTGCTGCTAAGAAGAATGCTTTAAGATCAAGACTGGCTTGGAGGTTCTTTCAAGACAAAAAATCAATTTTGCATGAAGTGTTTGCTGCCAAATATGATGAAAAACTGAAAATGGGGAACAATAGAGTTAATTGTTCATCATCCTGGAAATTATTGAATGATGGCTGTAAAATGTTCAAACCAATTGTTAGATGGACATTGGTAAATGGTGAGGATGTTGATGTATATAAAGATGTTTGGATGTTGGATAAATGCATCAACCGTTGGCCTACATTTGTGGTATCACATGATGAAGAAGCTGTTTATGTCAAAGAATTTATCCAAAATGGCAGCTGGAATGTACTGAAACTATAGTCATTTCTCATTGGGCAACTGGGATGTCAATCAATCGAATAGATTGTTTAATTCTTGGCAACCCCCTCCACCTGAATGGCTTAAAGTTAATGTAGATGCTTCTCTTCTACCTACATATAAAGCAGGCATAGCGGGAGTCTTTAGAGATTGTAAAGGCAGATTTTTATATGCTTTTGGTATTAATTGTATTCATTGGGATATTGCAAAAATGGAGATTCTTGCAATTCACTCTTTGAAGAAAGAAATCAAGGATTGGATGTTCAAGTACCAAGGAATCATAATTGAAGGTGTCAACTCCAACATCATTTCTTTTATGCAAAAGATTTGGAAAAAATGTAACACCATTGATGAAGATCTTGATTTTCTCAATGATTTTAATTTTGCTATTTTCAATTGTATTAGTATAGATAGCAATAAGTTAGCTAATTATTGTGCTAACTTAGATCTTTTTAATAGCTTCTCTTGGGACAATGTCTCTTTGAATGAGGTTCCTCCTTCTTTCTTTGAGATTTTGAAGGAGGAATCAACCATTTAGTTGTATCTTTGTTTTTTTTTAATATATGCAAGCTTCGACTTTCTTTTCAAAAAAAAAAAAAACAAATTAAATGTTCCTATGATCATTGGAAATGTCTTGAGGATAACTACAAAAGCCCTATGGTCACAAGCTTTTATTTTGCATGTAATTTAGTTAATTATAGTAATTATCCTTGGGGTATTATTGTGATTTCTCTTAGGATTGAACTCACCATAGCATGGGACCTTGGGAAATGAATTTTTTGTATATCTCTAACACGTCCAAAGTTCTATCTCTCTATTTGAATTATTTAAGGGCATGTTTTCCTTAATTCAAATTCAAGGGTCATTAATTAACCCTTAGGTTTAAATTAAGTTTTTTTAACCCTATAATGGACCTACGTGTTAATAACACAAAAAAAAATACAAGGTCCTTAAGGGGACCAACAACTCCCTATTACTCAAAAGAGTTACAAAAAGGTCAAAAAATATATATATGAGCCAGAGTTCCCCACTAAGCACAACTACAATAAATCATATAAACATTCTAGGATGGCTAGAGGCCAAAACCCAAAAAGGAAATGAAAAAGTATATTCATTCAACTCGATGTTCCACCCAATAAAGAGCCCTATAGAAAAAGATGAGAATTATCCACAAATATTGTCAACTCAATCATGAAGCCCAAAAAATTAGCTTGCACGATAAAAGAGAATTCATAAATAACTTGCAAAAAGAAATTACAAAGCAGGTGGACCAAAAAGTTACAAATAATGTAAGAACAATCTAAAGAAATCATAAAATAGATATTAGATAAGAAATAAACAGATGAGTAAGTAATGTAAATATCCCAATAATGAATGTCCACAAGAAATTTCTGAACCCGCTGCATACACCAATAAATATGCATGGAATATATACTCCAAACCACACAACTAATAAAAGTACACCCATAAGTAGAACACAGGAAAACATCAATAATATAACAACATTAATTATTCCAATAACATTTTGCATGAAAAGATCTACCTACAAAAGGATAATAATAACATATCAGAAACAACAACTCATACATAAACCAGTAGCATGAATATATAGAACCAAAAAACCAAGTCTTAATCTAAGAACATAAATAGAAAAGACAGTAGTAATCTAAAGTTGAATAAAGAGTCTGAGTATATACACCATTACATAACAGGAAAAATTGAGAAAAAACTGACCAGAAAAAATGCTCATACCATAAACCAATAATCCATAAAAAAAAAAAAAAAAGAATAAGCCCATAAACAGAAAGGGCTAGCACATGATGAACTCAGCCATAAGAACCCGCAAAAAATAAATATATCTAGGAAACTCAAATATAAGGCAGCACAAACTGATAATACCTTACTAGTCCTCTCAACTTATGAGGTAAATTAGCTTCAACAAATTCAGTAAAATTAGGAAAATTACAACCAATCTTCATAAGATAATCAGCCACAGCATTCCCTTCATGCATAATGTGAGAAATAGAAAAAGAAATAAGGGACAACTATTATTTTATTTCTCTAATCATATAAAAATTAGAAGGGTTGGACCACTTATTATCCTTAATATAATAAGCAATATAGCTTCAACTTCAATACAAACTAAGGAAATGCACACCTAAAAACCTTAAAGAAGAGCTTGAATTTTAGCCATAACAACATTAGTAGAATTACTAGGACCCACAAAACCAACAATAACCAAGCCATTGAAGTCCAGAATATGGACCGCACAACCCACATTAGTGTTGTTAAAAGAACCATCAGTGTTAAGTTTAAACCAATCAAGATTAGATTTACCCATCTCATAATTCTCTCATCAATAATGGGGGAAGTAAAATTGAAAGTAATACCAAAAGCATAAGCAACCTGATAATAACCTTTAAAAATGTTAAGCTTGATCAAATTAGCAACAAACATCTGCATGACATTTTCCTTAAATTTTCTAGTAATACTTGTAGCATTCATACAAATATTCTCCTGCATAGCTTCATTTTTGTTCCACCAAAGAAACCAACAAATAATGACTGGAAGAACATTACGGATATGACCTTTAGAAGGAATGAACCAAGCTTTTAAAATGTGATGAATAGATTATAATTATTATAAAATTGAGCATTAAATATATTGTCAAGATATAACCAAACTTGAAGGGAGATAGACCATTGATAAAAACATGGTTAAAGTTTTCAAAGTGAATACAACATTGATATTTAGAAACCAAATAAAAACCTTTTCCTTAAAATGGAATCAAAAGGTAGGTAATTATGCAAGATCCTCCATACAAGAATAAAATAAGAGGAAGGAATAGCATGATACCAAATAGTAGAATACAATAAAAAATTAGGATAAGATTGCCTAATAAATTTCCAAACTTGTTTTAAGGCACTTAACATCATTATCATGACTGAAAATAATGCAATCCTCCTTGTCCAATTGAATAGGAATCTTGAGAATAAGATACATAATAATCTAAGGGATAGTAGCAGCAAGTAAATACAAATTCCAAACACCCACATAAACAAAGTAATTAACTTTACAAGCATAAGTGGAATGGACATTCAATAAGCTATCAATAGAAGTTTTTCCCAACCACTTATCTTGCTAAAAAAAATGTTAACAGCCTCTATACCCCATTGAATAAAGTTCTTATCCACCCACTTAATGGAACAAAGCCTTTTCCAAATATAAGAGTTCCCATATGTAAATAGAAAAGTGAGGGGGTGTCTACTAACGCAGTATTTAGCAGTCAGAAATTTAGCCCTCAAACTTTCTTGGTCCTAAAAGAGAATCAAAGATTATAAGAGAAGGCCTTGGCCATATCAACCATGTTTTTAACACCCAAACCACCTTCCTCTTTAACCCAGAAGACTTAGACCAAGAGGCCCATAAGATAGTATCCTTAGCGTCCTTAACACCCAAAAAAATTATTGAATAATCTATCCATTCTACCATAAATATTTATACTAGGCCATAAACTATGAAAAACATAAATAGGCAAAGCAGAAAGAACATGATTGATTCAAACCAATCTACCACCAAAAGAAAAAAAATTAAAAGCCAATGTGGATAACCTCTTTTGGATAGCATTAAAAATGTTAAATGAAACCTTTTTCTACCTCTAAAAAGAGGTGCCAAAGTACTTTAAAGTTAAATTCATTTGATAAAAACCAAAATTGTAATGAATCATATTAATTCATTGATCATATATAGATTTGGAGGATACAAAATAGCTCTTTATATGATTAAAAAGAAGAGCACTAGCACATTAAAATTTATGAAGAAACTTAAAAATGATGTAAAACATTTTTATAGAGCCATTAGCAAAAATAATGAAGTCATCAAAAAAATCAAATGGGCAATAAGAAAAACACCATTAGTTCTAAAATACAAACTAGGATGATCCATAAACAACTTATTAAGACCACATGAGATATATTCAATAACTATGATGAATAAAGCCAGAGATAAGGGGTCCCCTTTATTGCGGATCTATGGTTTATGATTTTGATGATAGCAAACATTCTTATTTCTCTATGACTGCCTTACGTACTGTCATTTCAGGTCCACATGATCAGACTGCAATTTGGAATCAGCTCAAGATTGGGTAGACTAGGTCTGAGTCAGTTTGTACACTTTTTCCTTTCTTGAGTCTATTGTATTTGTTGTGGCTCCTGATGCCTTGTAACGTATAAGAGTTTCTGATTGTTCCCTAGAGTTTATAATTTTTGGTAACATCATTCTGGACGATATTTATATCAGCCTGGACGATCTATACAAAAACAGAAACCCTAATTAGGGCATCCTCATTAAGGCAGCCGTCATTAGCTGATCGGCTGGGACGATACCTGTATCGGCCTGGATGATAAGCTCAATTCAGAAAGAATCTACCACCATATCTACTTAAGAAATTCTTATTTTTAGATATCGGCCGGGTAGATCGGCCTGGACTATAAAATATCGGCCAAGATGATCCTGGACAATTTTTCCAAATTTTCTCTAGCAATTTTGGAAAGTAATTAATGGTGATTTCGTCCGGGCCAATCGCAAGATCGTCCAGGCCGATTAGACATTGGCCAGCTTCATTTCAGGGCAATATTCAGGACAATTTTCCTCATATTTGAACTAATCGGCCAGGACGATATGTATATCGTCCTGGACAATAAAGTCGGCAACTTGCATTATGAGCTCATTTTTAGCTCTTCTATTTAAGCTATGATAAGGCACTTTGTAAGTGTTTTTGGCAGCCATTGTAGCTTCGTTCTTGTGGGGGAAACTTGAAGAGAGAGCTTGAAAGGGAG
>NW_021318734.1:104415-180772 GCF_001605985.2 Dendrobium catenatum
TCCTGGACGATTTTGTATCGGTCAGGACGATAGGCTAAAAAAAAAAGAATCTACCGCCAGATCTATTTAGGAATTACTTATTTTTTGATATCGGCCTAGTTGATCATCCTGGACTATAAAATATCGGCCAGGATGATCCAGGACAATTTTTCAAAAATTTCTCTGGAAATTTTGGAAAGCAATTAATGGTGATTTCATCCGGGCCGATCGCAAGATCGTCCGAGCCGATTAGACATCGGCCAGCTTCATTTCAAGGCGATATTCAAAATGATTTTTCTCATAATTGAACTAATCAGCCAGGACGATATATATATCATCCTGGATGATAAAGTCGGCAACTTGCATTAATGATCTCATTTTTAGCTCTTCTATTTAAGCTATGACAAGGCACTTTGTAAGTGTTTTTGGCAGCTATTGTAGCTTCATTTTTGTTAGGGAAACTTGAAGAGAAAGCTTGAAAGGGAGTGAGGAACGGGTGAAGTCTGAGAGAGGGAGAAGATCCTGTGAGGGGGGACTCAAGGGAATGTGAAGGGGGATTCCACACGGTTGCTTCGGCAGGCTTGCACCTTAATTCCGTCGGATTTAAGGCTTGTCTCGAGGGAAGTTCACCAAAGAAGAATATCTCTTTGGTGTCAAAGGACCCGGCGACTCCGCCGCACCGGGGAAGGTGGAAGTGATTTTGTAAGGGCTTCTCCGCCTAGCTGTGGGGGATAAAGGAGAGACACTTATTTTAGTGCAATACTTGGAGGGTGCCTCCAAGGAGTGGACGTAGGTCAATGTTTGACCGAACCACTATAAATCTGGTGTGTTCTTTCTTATTATTTGCTTCCGCATTATTTAATTTCCGTACTTTGATTTATGTGGTGATTTTGGTTTGAGTTTTAACTTTTGTTTTAAAGTTATCCAATTCACCTCTCTCTTTATTAGCCTTGGGCCAGTTCTATAGGGCTTAACATCCCTAACGAACTTTCAAGTTGTATCAGAGCACTTTCTAGTGTCATCTGAGCACTTTCACTTTTTTCTAAGACTATGCAATGATTTAAAATAACCATGACTTTTACCATTGATAATAATAGGAAAAAAATTCTCAATGCTATTCTTTTTAAGATTAATAAAAACCTTTTTAAACCCAAAAAGCCTAAGGACCATACAGAGAAAATCCCAATTTAAATTATCATAAGCTTTGGAAATATCTACTTTAAAAATAATGTTTCCCCCTGAAATTTTGGCGTCCAAGTCATGAAGAAGATCTTTGTCTAATAAATATTATAAAAAATTGATCTACCTTTGACAAAAAATAGTTTGCTCCAGGGAGATAATTTTAGGTGTAAAAAATTGAAAGCCTACCCAGAAGAATTTTAGAATTAATCTTATTGAAGAAAAAACACAAACTAATATGGCAATAATCATTCCAAAATTTAATAACATCATTTTTAGGAATTAAAGCAATAGAGGTTGAAGTAAAAAACTTAGGATAAGGATTACCCCTGAAGAAATCCATCACAGTATTAACAAGATCATCTTTAATAATATACCAACATTTCTAGAAAAACATACTAGTAAACGAATCTGGGCCCATAATAGAATCAGCTTTCATACTCTTAATAGTCAACAAAATCTCATCTTCAGTAGGCATCATAGTATGAAAAACATTATCCTCTTCAAAAATAAGAGGCAAACTAAATGAACAATTAATGTTTAAATCGAGAGTGAAACTGTTATTAAAAGCATGCTTAAAAAAATGAACACCATAATCATAAATCAAATTAGGAATATCAATAGGAATATCACTAGGAGTAATGCTTTGTGAACATGGCAAGCCACTTTCTTAAAATTAGCAATGTTGTGAAAAAAAATAGTATTTTTGTCCCTTAAACCAAAAATTTAGAACACTCATTTGCCTCCTAAAGGCTTCCTATTTTTCTTAAAGCTTGAATAGACTACTTTTAGCAACATTAAGAAGAGATTATTTTTAAGAGAGGAATCATTTATTTACCTGCTATCAGCAATATGGACTAATATCTTAGCCTATAAAATGTTAGAAAGTTTTATAAAAAAAAAACACATTTATTCCACCAAGCCAATTTTTTCTTGAGCCTTTTGACCTTAAGCCATAATCTCATCATGCGAGCAACATTATCATGAGGAAACAAGGGAGCATTCAAATTATGATGAATAGTATTAGTAATAGATTCATTTAGAGCCCTCATATTTTGAAACTTAAAAGGAGACTTAATGTACTTATTACTCAAAGAAATATTTAAAAGAAGATGAGAATTATTCAATAAAGTTCTAATCAAATGATTAATATGAGTCATAAGAAGTAAAGATATCCAAAAATCATTAAAATGAATATGATCTAATCTCTTCCACATAGTACCTTTGTTCCAAGTAAAATCACTCCCATTAAAACTGATATCATATATAATACAATAAGAAAGCATATCATTAAAATCCTCCATGATGTGGAAGTTAGAAGCTTTACTCCCCATTATTTCATTCGTGTTTGTAATAATATAAAATCACCACTAATCATCTATGGAGCTGGTAATATTAGAAGAAAAAATACAAAGCTGATTCCAAAGCATTTTCCTTTCATATTTATAATATGAAGTGTAAATGAAGGATTCATAGGAAGAAAACTAGAAGATGTTAATACTAGTTTGCATAGTTTGAGGGATCTGCATAGTTTGAGGGAGATCCACAATGAAGTTTAAGTTAAGTAAATTATTCTAGAAAACCAAAATCTTATTGGAACAATTTCCAAAAGCCGAATGGAAACCCAACTTTATTTGCACAGGTTCTAAATTCAAGGTAGAAAGAAGAGGTTCAATTAACACAAGTAAATTAACATCATGAATCCTACAAAGGTTTCTAACCCTATCCCTAGACAAAGTGTTCCCCACCTGCTTAATATTCTAAATATGAGCTTTAACCATTAGAAGATGAAGAAAAATTTGAAGCCCTTGTAAACCATTTGAATGCTTACAACCAATATCTTTTTTTTTTTCTTTCTTTCTTTCTATAGACTTTATTAAAAGCCTCATCATAATTTTTAGCATTACCTTTTGAAATTGAAGAAGACATAGATCCCTTATTGAGGCCTTCTTTATTATCCAACAAAGAATCAGTATTTTGATCCAAAATTTCCCCCTCTGTAATTTGTCCCCCTCAACATGGCTCTAATCATTTAATATTTTAGTATCAAGTCCATTGGTTTGAACCACATCACACTGAATATGAGACACCTTGTTAATGTCATCATCCTTAACAATGACCTCCTTAAAATGATTTTCAACCAATTGAGGGTCATGTGAAATATTAAGCTCTTGATTATTATCAACACCATGTAACCCACTCACCAAGGACGAAACCATCTCCATCAACTTATCCTCTCCCAAGGAATCTTGAGTATCATTATGAGTTTCAAAAACATGTTTTCCATCACTAATAAGAATTAATTCCTTAGTGGATTTAACAAAAGGCCCTATTATAACTCAAGCTCACGAGTTTATGTTTTTTTAAGATAACAAATATTAGCACACATCTTTATTTATCTTAGTATTTACATTCTATACTTGCTTGTGTGTTGACTAATATTTCAAGTATAACATGCACTATTACTCAAATATTTAGAGCTCAAGATTGGGTAGACTAGGATTTATTCTAATTATAATTTCAATTTTATTGTACTTTACCTTTCTTGAGTTAAATAATGTATCTAGTGGACACTAAGCTGAGTAATCTTACTCATATACACTTAAGGGGGTGAGTTAGTGAGTTAGGAATTAGATGAATTTTCTAAACTAATCATTTGATTATTTATACACAGGATAATTAGTTATTATAAAAAATAACTACCAATCATAATTTAGGTAATATTTCAAAATTTAAATTTTGTTCTAATCATATAATACGATATGCATCATACTAGATAGTCTATAAAAATCATGCCCAAATTTATCCTATAATTAGGGAACTAATTATGGTAAGATTGTTTGATCATATTGTATAGGATGATTAGCAATGATCATACTAGACAGCCTAAGAGATACATGGATAATGCTTGATCATCCTACATCATCTAAGATGAAATACCATAATTATTCATCTAATCGTCAAGGATAATCCCAAATAACATACTAGATGATTAGTATAAATTTTAACTGATTATATTGTACTATCTTGTGATCGCATAGTATTAATAAGTCAAATTCTACACATTGTATTAGATGATCCTACAATCGTAATATATGATATTTGATGGAAAAATTGAGTTTCTAAGGTTTTTTTGAAGCTCTCTATTTAAGTTTTCTCATAAAACTTTATAAGTGTCTTTGGCATGCATTGAGTCTTAGTTCTTTAGAGAAAACTTAAAGAAAGAGTCTTCAAAGGGAGAGAGGAAAGCGTGGAGTTTGAGAGAGAGATCCTTGTTAGTTTTAAGGGAGTGTGGAGGTGGTTTCACATTATTTCTCTGGAAACTTGCATGTTAGATCCATCATAATCAAGGTTCATCTTGAAGGAAGTTTTGGAAAGAAGAATATCTCTTTAGAGTCAAGGAATCGGCTACTCCACCACACCTAGGAAGGTGAAAGTGATTCAAAATTCTATGCCTTCTCTAGGAGGCTAAAAAAGAATTACAGGTTCTCTGCCTTCATTATAAGGATGAAAAAGAATTCTAAGTTCTCTACTTTTACCATGAGGGTGAGAAAGGATTCTAGGTCCTCTACTACACTGGGTTGGTGACATGTACTTTATAAGTGCTTCTCTGCCTAGTTGTGAGGCCAAAAAGAGAGTCACTAAAGGTTCAAAGCAACACCTAGAATGATTACTTCTAGGGAGTGGACATAGGTCAGATTTGACCGAACCACTATAAAATCTGGTGTGTTCGTTCTTTTACTTTTATGCATTTTAATTTTTGCACTTTATTATGATTTATTATGTGGTTGCAAAACTCTAATTTTGTTATTATGAAATTAAACTGCTTCCACATCAAGGGTTTCTTTTATTAAAGAATTTTTTAAATTACCAACTCATCCCCCCCCCCTTCTTTGTTAGGATCGATCTTATTGTTAGAGGTTTAACAACCTTTATGAACTTTCAATTGGTACCAAGCAAGATTAAAAAACTAAGTTTTAGAAAATATTTCAAAAATGATCAGTGGCTAAATTTTGAAAATGTAACATTATCAAAGGCTATTCAATCACGTAACCACCTTTATTTGAATTTTTTTTTAATTCACAAATCTACTTTCTTGAAATTAATTGATTATCGGATGTGGCATATGATTAAAATATGTTATTCTATACCATCACGTATTGTAGATAGACTAAAAATTGATATTCCTTTTACTGTATGGAATAGAGTAGAACAAATTAATGCTCAATTGAATATTAAATGCTTGAATTATTTTTTTCTGTTCTTTGAATTCTAAATATTATATGAGAATCTCTACATGTACTACTGGTAAGGAAATTTGAGATAAACTATGCATTACATATGAAGGTACTAGTGAAGTCAAGTAATCTAAGTTGAATATTTTAATATATGATTATGAACCATTTTACATAAAACCTCATGAGGCTATCCTAGACATGTATACTAGGTTCACTCAAATAGATTTCAATGGGAAAGCCATTGCCCGAGGAACTGTAATGAGATAGAAGATGGAGATCATGTTGTTGTTAGGTGGGCAAATCTAAAGGAAATTCTATATCAAATCAGTAAGTGGGGATTTGCAATTCTAGTATTTGACTCCTTGATGGATTGTTGTAATTGGCTAGCTAGACAAAGTTCTTTCATGGTCAATTTGTGTTGTAATGTGGTGTTTTTTACATGGAAATCAAAAAACAAGTTTATTAACAATGGGAGGGAAGATAGCTCATTGATTATTGGTTCTAATGTAGTGAGTTATGCTTCAATATTTGCTCAAGGAAATGGTAAAGTCTCAGGTATATGGGATGATAATCAGTCTACTAGGCTATCCAATTTGCATTGGTATCCCCCTCTACCCGATTAGCTAAATGTAAATGTGGATGCGGACTTACTTATAAAGCTGGAATTGGAGGGGTGTTTTGTGATCACAGAGGTAGATTCCTCTTGGCTTTTGGAAAACCATAAGTTCAATTGGACATATCTACATTGGAGCTTTTGGCAACTCAATTAATCAAAGAGGTGATCAAAGATTGGATGTTTAAATTCAATGGAATGATAATTGAAGGAGACAATGTTAACATTATGAAGTTTTTGCAAAATGCTAAATCAAGTGAAGAATAAAGGTATGAGGATGTTCATTTAATCAATGGGTTTAATCATGTTATTTTTAATTGTATAGATAGAAGGTGAAATAAGTTAGCGGATTTATGTGCTAACTATGGTATTTTGAGTTCTTTTATTTGGGATGATGTTAGTATGAATAAGGTTCCTCCTTCTTTTATGTCTTTGTTAAAGGAGGAATCTAATGTTTTGAGTCCTTAGTTTGAATTCCTTAGTTTTTTAATGCAATTTGCTACATTTTCTTTAAAAAGAATAGTAACATAATTATATACTTTAGGTATAGAACTTTCAAACTTTGAAAAGGCCAATAAAATTCTATGTTGTTTACCTGATAAATTTAATGCTAAATTCATTGCAATATGTGAATCAAAAGACTTCAATAATTGTTCTATCAATAATCTAATTAGCTCACACATTGCCCATGAGCAAAGTGTGAATAAAAGAGTTCTTGATGCAGGTGAAACTATAGTGCTAAAACCTAATGACAAGGATAAAAGTAACTTAGTAGATGATAAGAGTAAGGAGATAGCATCAATAATAAATAATTTTGAAAATACACTGAAGCGCAAGCATCAACATCAATAAAAGTGGAACTAAGGTAAAAATGGTAAGAATGTTAACATTTTCTCTAACATTATTTGCTTTGGGTGTAGGAAACTTGGGTATATGAAAAGTAAGTGTCCTAATTTAAAAACACTTCCTGTAAAGGAAAAGGATAAAAATAAGCCAATTATGATAAAGGAAAAATATAAAAAGCAAAAAATCTCTTGGGCAGACAGCTTTTAAATCATCAAACTAGGAGCAAGATGATAGTTATAAAGTTTTTTTGTGTGTTTATATATTTTATAGTTTATGCATCCATGTATGTTTTTAGTTCATTGTGAATGTGTTTTTTTATTTGTTTTTTCTTTATGTTTTTGTTTTGTAGAAAGTTCTTTAAGTTTGTGATCTTTTATTTTATTTTTCATGTTTTCTTTGTACAGTCTCTCTAATCAACACAAACAAATCACATTAGTTTTCATATATGCATAATAGAATCAATTCACTTCTTTAATAGGAATATTTCTCTTTTTGAATCAAAATCTATTTCAAATTAAAAATTGGACCAAGAAATAGAGATATGTTTCATCTTCCTACAGTTTTCTATCTTATTTGAATATTTTTTTACAAATCAATGAATATATTTCAAATTTTCATAATCAAGCTGTTTGTCTATATCAGATAGAACAACTTTTGGTTTGTGATTTACTTTTCCTTTTATGAGAGAGTGGGCTCTTCTTCTCTTACATTTGGTAGAAATTCTCAGAACTAAGAAACTTTAAATTCTTAGAAACAAAGCAAGTTAGTAAAATCAAAAAAGAGGTATAAAATGAGCCCAAAAGCTAAAAGGAAGTGTAATGAACACCAAAATTTGAAAGTTGCATAAAGTGTATCAAAAAATAAAAGATGCATAAAGTGCAATAAACACTGACAAAAGAGGCACAAAATGAGTCCACAAGGAGTTAGCTTTCCTTCCTTTCAAATATTTAAATCGTAGACAAATCCATGTGTCAATTGATATCATCTACACCAGAATTTGAAATTCATGATTTATGATTCATCACTTTGTAATGCTATTCTCTTTGATAGTTTTCTAAAAAGAAGTTTGAAACTATCACATTTTTTTTCTAAATTATTTTTTGAATTAATTTTTTTTAAAAAAGTACTTTAGCCCATAGGGAGCTTGAGCTGGATTACCAAAGGTGAGGTCAATACATTTCTTACTAAACTTTTGAATAAAATAAGAGGTAACTTTCTCATTCCAAGAAAATTTGATGAAATTAATTGATTCTTCTTAAACATCACTGCCACCTCCACCTGATCAGGGTCCGTATGATCTTTAATTTCTTATGATTATTATGTTCTTTTTTTTCTATGTTTCTCTTCTTTTGATAAAGTCAAAGGGGGATAATATATTTGGTTGGTTATATTTGTGTTTAAGTTGTATATGTTCAAATTGTATTTATATTAGTTTATCTATTATTTAGTTTCTAAATATTTTTTATTTTTATTTAAAAATAAAAAAAAAACTTTTTATTTAAAAATAAAAAAAAACTTTTTATTTTACCCAATTTTTAATATATTTATCTTAGTGAGTGGGAAATTAAGTGAAAATAATTTTATTTTTAAATTCAACCCGTAATTCTAAACTAATAATATAAGAAGATTTATATCATATAGGATGATTAGTTATGATTATGAAAAATAGCTAACAATCATAATTTAAGCAATATTAAAAATTCAAATTTTATTCTAATCATACAGTTTGATATACATCATAGTGGATGATCTATGACAATCATGCCTAAATTTATCCTATGATTAAGTCACTAATTATGGTAAGATTGCTTAATCAGATTGTACAGGAAGATTAGCACCAATCATATTGACTCATGAGATACATGGGATGATACTTGATCGTCCCGTATCATCAAAGATAAAATACAATAATTATTCAAATAATCTTCTAGGATGATCCCAAATATTATATTGATGATCAATATAAATTTGAACATATCATATAATACTATCTGGAGATTAAACAATAGTAACATGTCAAATTATTTACATTATACTAGACAATCTTGTGATCGTATTGTACAGTCTTTGATGGTAGAATTAAGTTTCTAGGGTTTTTTCAAAGATCTTTCTTTAACCTTTCTTATAAGACTTTGTAATAATCTTTGGCATGCATTAATTCTTAGTTCTTCTAGAAAAAAACTTGAAGAGATAGCCTTGACAGAGAGAGAGGAAAGGATGGAGTTTGAGAGGGAGAAGATCCTTGTGGGTTTCAAGAGTGTGTGGTGGGGGTTTCACATGGTAGCTCCAGTAACCTTACACCTTAATAATGTTAAATATAAAAGGGTTAAAAAGAATTCCATGTTCTTTGCATTCACCAAGAGGGTGAAAAAGGATTCCAAGTCCTTTACAGCACAATATTGGTGAAAGAGATTTTGTAAAGGCTTCTACGCCTACCTACAGGGGCTAAAGGAGAGTCACTAAAGGTTTAGTGTAATACTTGGAATTAAGGTTTTCATTCAATGGACATAGGTCAAATTTGGCTGAACCACTATAACATTTGGTGTGTTTGTTCTTTTACTTTTCCAAATTTTAATTTCCAAAGTTTTTTGTGATTTATTATGTGGTTGCAAAACACTAATTTTGTTATTATGAAATTGAACTGCTTCTGCATCAAGGGTTCTTCTCTTTATTAAAGAATTTTTTAAATATCAATTTACCCCCCTCCCCCCTCTTGGTTACCCTCGGTCTAGTTCTTAAAGGGTTAATTACCTTCACAAACTTGTGGGCCCCTGTTCTATGCCATCCTCATAAGCCTGAATAACATCATTATTTATTAAATATGGTAAAGCACTTAGATAACCATGATCCTTTTGAACCTCAACACTAGTTTCCATCACCATATTGGTGCCCTTATTCAATTATTTCAGATGAGGATGATCCACGAAACACTAATTAATTAAATGCCCATGAAATTTGCATTGAACATAATAATCTGGAATGTTTTAAAACTAGACCTTTTACAAATACCTAGATTTTTAAGAACCAATCAAGATTTTTTTTGGGTGTTTTTTGGTAATATCTAATTCCATAAGGATCCTAGCTATGGAGGGCCTAGACAGGGATGTTGTAGCTTGATAAAAGTGTAAAGGTCTACTAAATATAGAACCCAAAGCATGTAATACATGAGAGTTAAAAATTTTGAACCAAAGGTTTGGAAAAGAAATCTATATTGGCACAACTGTCTATTTTGCTTTAATATCAAAGTAAGGCATTCACTTGAGCAATCTCATTTCATAGTTATTTACATAGTAAGTTTACCTTGCAAAGACCATATTATAATCCAAATCATTTGATAATTGAATAGCAACATGTTTAGCATTAAGCAAACTGATTAAAACACACTAAACAACTTAAGGTTTCTAAAAAAAGTGTGAATCACATCAAGATTAGGCATATGGACCAAAACTTTCCCCATAGCCGTAAATTGATAAGAACTTAAAAGTTTAACAATATCTTTTTCTAACATCAATATTGCTAGAAAGCCTCAGACAAATGACCTAGTAAAGGAAAAAATAGGATAGATTAAGGAAGAGAAGCCAGTAAAGACATCACAAAATTAGTAGGATTTGGATGAGCTTACATTATCTTCTGAATCAAAGAAACCATTATTCGAAGCCAACATTCTATCAGGCCAAATGCACCAAGGATTAGGGGTTAAAGATGATAGAAACATAACCATCGAGCAAAAACTAGTAATAACCTATCCAACGGGTTTTAGTGTTTTTGTTCTCTATGTTAAATTCATGCCTAGACAATGAAGTAAATAGCAACTGATCTTACCCCCCCCCCCCCCTTGCTTTCCCCCCCCCCCCCATCTAGATAGTTTAAATTAATTCTCTTAATGTAACCATATGGTTATCTTATATGGTTTAGTTAATCACCTTAGAGGGTCTACTAAGGCCCAATTTTGATTGGTTTGGACTTTGAGATGAAGTGAACTAATGGTCAAAATTTTATAAACTTTGGAATTGTTTTGGTCCACCACCTAGGCAACCCAAAACATTGGCTCTAAAAATGACCTACGAGTTTAAATAACTCATAATTAATTCAATTTAAATATAAAAAATAAAAATAATACATAAAATTACTTAGAATTTAACCCTCTCTATAGGAAAATTAAAAGCCTATACTTGACCTTTAATTTAAGCTTAATTTAATTTTCAAGGAAAATTAACATTTAATTAAATTAATTATTTAAAAAACAATAAAATTCCAAATAAATCTCAAACTATTTAAAACATCCCCATGGTTTATTTTTGACCTTTGGGAGTAATTTGAAGAAGCTTGGAATGAGTTTGGTGCAAAATTATTAGAAAATGCCCTTAATTAAGTAATTTAATAATTCAATTGAATTACTCAAATTTTGAAAATTCATAAATAATTCTAGAAAATTTCAAATTGAATGAACTAAAATTTATTATAATCCTTTAAGGGTCTAGTATTTATTAAAAATGATAAATCTCCCAAAATTAGCATTTTGGTCAACATTATTTCAAAATTGATTCAAAACTTCAGCAAATCATAACATAATCTTGAAAAATCCAAATCCAATAAACTTAGTATCTATTTACTCACCTTATAGTTTAGTATTTTGAAAAAAATATTAAAATTCTTAAATTTAATAAAAATTAAAAAGTAAACTTTTTTATCTCTTAATTTAATGAATTAAATAATTCCAAAAATTCCAAAAAAAAATTGATTTAAATTTCTAAAAATATTAATTTAATAATAAAAATTAAATAACTAACCCCTAAATAAAGAACAAGCACACCAGTGATTAAGTTTTTAGAATGGAGTACCTTGATCTACGGGACTACATGCCCTGAGGAAGCCTGGTTTCTCAAGCCCACTATGACAACACTACGAACGAATTTAATGGAATGAAAAAATCAGATAACTAACCCAGGCCTACACTTTTATTAACTTATCCCCAAGGAAGGAGAAATATATCTCACAGCTCTGGTGTGAACAAAGGTAGTAATCACTTAATATTTTAAACTTATCTTAAAATTAATTTTAAAATATTAACACCTAAACTCAAATTAAAAAAGTAACTACCTGACACAGGACACTTCTGAACCTCACAACCTATTGCCCACACCTTAGATGGCTTGTTAGGATAACTAATCCTAATTTTATGATATGTTGATATTTTCCATTTTTGATACTTATATATCAAGTTTTTCATGGTTTTTACTATATGCTGGATATAATTAATTGATTAATGTTATGTTATTAATGTGATTAATTTTATTATGTAATATATGAATTGATATGATGGGTATTAGATTACTCCTAGGTTAGGAATGGTCTAGATGCTCTTAGAGTTTTATGCACGTGGTCAAGCTCATGTAGGGATAAAATCAAGGAGGTATAAAATTTTAACTAAGAAACTTTTTGCATGTGTTAAAAAATGCTAAGTTTCATTGAAATTAAAAGAGCATAGCCATGTATGACTGTATTTTAATTTGAGAAATATGATTGTATAACTTCATAGGATGAATTTGGTAACAATTGCTTAGGATAACCATGCTTATTGTTTAGAAACTTTTTTAATTTTCCATATGTATTTTGATTAAATGTTATTGTGAAAGTCAATTTTAAGATGGGATATTAACCATCCAATTTGAAGTCCAATAATAAGAGAAACATACCATTTCGGGAGAGTTCCCACCATTTGAAAAATCAAATTAGGATGATTTAAAAATCTAAAGAGGAAATAAATACCCCATCGGAGTGGAGTTCTTTAACATTTGGATATTTGAACCTAACTAATCCAAGGAGCTCATAGAAGGGAGGGCAATAAAAATTGAAGGCACAAGAATATCTCATTTTTAAAATCACTTGCATCACTTCTAGGACTAGAATCTGGGTTATTATTAGTTGTATTTGGGGAAACTAATTAATGCATACAAGGTTACTTAGCTTTTATTGTATTGGAAATTAATAAAATCAATAAAATTTAATTGAATTTCCAGCATAATCACCCTACATAAGTAAAGGGGCCACTTATGACACTCTCTAGATGTCATCCCCAATTTAACAAAAATTTAATAAAACTTTTACCTATCTTTCAGAAAATATCAGACATATGGATTTAATGTGTTAGTTTGTTAGTTGGCTCCCCAATCCAAGCTGGGATAAGTCTAGATTTGCATTGTATTATCTAGGTTAGGCCACTATTATTTAGTGCCCAAATTAGATTCAGGATCTAGATAAACTAAAAAATAATTAGATCCCAACTTTAGGAAAATAATCCCAACATTCTAATAAAATGATAATTTGAATCAAAATTCCCCTCTGATCTAAAATTTAAATCCTAACACATAACATATACTGATGCATTTCTTAATTATTTTAAAATCCCAAAATGCCTCCTACTTCTCCTCCATCAACTTCCAAAATAGGTGCTTAAATTTGATCCAATCCTAGTTCAAATTCCATCCTCACTCCTTTGATGTCACTCCTTAAGAATTCAAAATACAATTTCTATAATTATTTTAATCTAGAGTTTTCATAGGAAACTCAAGTTTCCTACGATGTAATTAACTATGAGGGAAAACTCAATTTGTGTTATGATATTTAAGACCCCAGATCATTTTAAATTTCAATTTTTTCTCTATGGCAAAATTAAAATCAATAATGATAATTATCAACATATTCAGATGATCAATAATAAATAATATTTTCTTTCCTTATAAAGATACATCATTTATTATCATGACTTTGAATATGCAGTTAATGATACTTCAACTAGTTTATCATAGCAAATACTCAATTGAACATTATTTTGACTCTTCGGGGCTATTTGTAGTTCTTCTATAAATTTGACTATAATAATCATGATGAAACTTATAGTTTTGTTATTTGAACCCTTTAGGGAATGATATTCTAACCTTATAAGGTGATATATCTTTTATAATGATGTGTTCGACTTCAAAGTTGAAATTTAAAAAAATTATATATTTCAAAGAAATTTAATTATAATTTCCTTACATCTTTCCAAAGAAAGGAAAGCTTCTTTCAAAAACACTAAATAAATCGTAATAGTGATGGGTTAGATTTCTCCTAGTTTAAGTCTTTTGAAAATGGATAAGGGTGTTAAATTGGTGTTAGATCCTTATTGACCTCTTCTTTGAATGAGTTCATCAGGGCCAATTCGACTTTCAATAAAATTCTAAATCCAATCCAAATCCTGAATTCCAAACCGAATTCTATAGTTAAGGACCCAAGTCCTAAAACCCTTTATAGGTAATTTTTCAGTCCCCTTGAAATCAATTCAAATGACCTATAGATCATGATCTACTAATTTATATTAAATAGGCATTCCCTTGGGTCAACCCTCCAAATTTTAGCTCAATCTGAGGCCTTTAGCCCCCAAAACTAAATTTATTTCTAAAGGTTGTAAAACCTTCAAATATTTATAGTTCGTGGAATTGGACTCTCCACTTTGTACAATTTGACCTTGGAACCATCCCTAAAACCTTTGAACCTACCCATGACTTCTAATAAGACATGTTTACTAGCAATCAATATTTTTTTGGACCCACTTTGACCTAGAGTTAACTAGGAGTCAAAATGACCAAAATGCCCTTTAAGGAGATTTTTGGACTTTTCCCCAAAACACAACATGGCTAAACCACATTAAATCTTGAAACCTCTTCTACTACATCCTAAGCATCATTAAGAATGCATTAGATTCAAACTCATCTATTGGTTTGAGTTTGTTAACTAAATCAACCATGGTTTACCAAAATGCCCCTTAAGGGTTTAAAAGTCAATTTCAATCAAAATGATCACTCTAATACATGGGACCACCTCCATTAGTCTCTATTGATCAATTCAAATTTTTTGATCCCAAACTCAATTCTTGGGATGACCTAGTTGACCAAGCCAACTATGGTAGATCAAATAACCTTTAAATCTTAAAACTTGCATTTTAAACCAAATGAACTTCTTTTGGCTTGAGACCACTTACATCGAATTTAAATCATTAATCCAAACTTAATGGAATCGACCTTTGGGCCTAAAACAACTTGGTTAACAAAGTTTGACCAAGTTCACATACGCTCCTACTAAACTCAAATCATTTGACCAAAGCCTTGTCAAGCCAATCTAGACCCATGGGATGACTCCTTTGTTCCCTAGGGATATCCTCTTAAAGGCCTAAGAATTAGGCTATTGCAATACACAACCCCTAGTCTTTGATTTTTATAATGAAAAACATTATTGATTGATTGCTCTTTTTCTCAGTGAATATTTTGGATATTCTTTTTTGTTTTTGAGCACTAATATTATAAGTAAAATATATATTGCTCAAGGCTACTAGAAGCTCATGTCTCGGTAGAATAGGATGTCAAGTAAAAGAGTTTGTACTTTTATATTTTTTTATTTTATATTTCTTGAGTATGACCACATAAGAGCATATGCAGTTAGGTGAGCATGCACATACACAGGGGTTAGAGAATGATTTTATTTGGACTAATCATATTGTGTGACCTACAATCATACTGCACAATAAGTTATAGAGAGAATGGGCTAAATTGATAATTGCATAATTAAATTTTATGCACTAATTATACAGTATGATACGGATCATAGTGTTTGATTTGTTATAATCTAAAAGTTTGAGCCACTGAATAAATTAAGTAAGATTTAAAAAAATGAATTTTGAACTAATCATACTATACAATCTGATTTGCATTGTACAAAAATTTAAAATCTTATTTAAATTAACCCCTATAATTAGTCAATTAAATCATAATTAAATTAATAATAGCATATCATATTATACGATCATAATCATATCATATAATTGTTACATAAGAAATTTGGTCATCCCAAACCAAATGAAACCATATTTTTGAACTAATCATACTGTATGATATTCATATCATACAAGATGACTAACTTGAAATCAACTAACCATAATGTATGATGATAGTCATACTGGATGATTGATAGAGATAATTTCTAATCATCCCATGAATTGTCATGTACAAATAGAGAGAAAGAAAATAGATCGTACTAGAAGATCTTGGATCGTACTATATAATGTGTTCAAAAATTTGAATAGTTCATCTGAATAATTGTTTGCATTATACTGGATGGGTCTAGTTTTTGAACTGATCGTACTGTATGAATTTCAATCATATTATATGAATAGTGATGACCAACTTGAATTTTTAGAGTTTCTTGAAACCTAATACGTGCAATGTTTTGAAAATCTCTTAGTAAAAAAGAGGGGATTATGTGACTAATGAAGGAACTCTGAGAGAGAAGTTTTGAGAGAGATCTAGGGTTTGAGAGGAATGAGAAGGTGAGGTTGAGCATGAGTGAGAACAAGTGTGAGGGGATCACATGGTTACTCCTTGCTAGCTACACCCTTACTCCTCCTGTAGCCTTGGTAAGTCCTTGAAGGCTCTCTTGAGAAAGAGTCTTATAAGTCAAGTCCTGAAGATAATTTGCCTTCTCTATGAGGGAGAAAATGATTGGAGGTACACTGCCTTCTCTAGGAGGAAGAAAAAGCTTTGGGTTCTCTAGCTTCTCTAAGAGGGAGAAAAATTATCCAAGGTGCACTACCATCACCGAGGAAGGTGACATAGCTACTTGATTTCACCGCATCATGTTTGGTAAAAGTGAGTCTGTAAGGTCTTCTCCACCTTACTGTTTGAGCAAAAGGATAGTCACTTTGTATTAGTGCAATACCTAGATGAGAGGACTCTAGAGAGTCGATGTATGTAAAGATTGACCTAACCACTTTAAAATTTTGGTGTGTTTATTCTAATTTTTATTTTATGCATTTCACTTTTTCGTATTTAATTTCTGTGATTACTACTTGGTGAAAATCTTATAATAATATTTTATTATGTTTATTAGAATATCATCATCATTATTATAATAGTTGTTAAGTTTAATGGCTTTCATATTGAGTGATTAAATTGTTTATTTTAAAGTATTAAAAAATTAAAAAAAGATTTTTTTATAATAAAGAAATTTTTTAAATAACCAATTCAGTCTCACCCCCTCTTAGTGTGCCTCGGGCTAGTTTTGTGAGGTTTAACAATCTTCTCAAACTTTCAGGGCCCACTTGTGTTAGCCATATGGCTTTACCCAAGTGTCCTCAGAGGGTCTCTCATGAGCCAAATTCCACCCTAAGCCAAATTGGATAAAACCAATGGTGCCAATAGGATCCTTATGACCTAATACACCTATCATAGTTAACCATGCATTACGTCAACTTGGGTTAGGAATTCGGCTAGCATAAGGTGGTCAAAACCACTATAGGTTGAACCATTTCCTAACCTAGAATTCCCCAAGCCCAACCAATGCTTGCATTGGGTGGCCCAAGGTCCAACACATCTACCCCGGTTATCTCAACCCTTGGGTTGATATTTGTCAACACCCAAGCTAGCTCAAAGTGGTCAATACCACTTTGACCTAAGCCAATTCCCACCATAAACCAATTTAAGCCCAATTCTCACTTACATTGGGAATCCCTTGACTTAATGCATCTTCTCCATCAATCTCATTGCCTTGATTGACCTGGGTTGCACCCAAATTGACCCAAACTATACAAAATTGGTTCAACCCAAGCCACTTATATGAATTGTGCTGCCTCCTACCCAATTGAGATCACTATTGAGTTCACTTGACCCCCAACAATCTTTACACCTAAACCTGACCCATTCAGTGGCTGTTGTTGACTTGCAAAAGTAGATTGGAGCTCCGGTGGTCCCCTCCATCTTGAGCCTCATTCAAAGCCTTCCAAATCCTAGGCTCACTAGCTTTGAGCTCATGAGGCTCAAAGATGATGTTCTCTCCCACTTGGAAACCATCCAATGGCATGCTTAGTCAATCCCAACCGTCCATGGTTGCAGTAACAATTTGAATTTGTCACCCCCATCTTGACATCCACTTTCTGTTCTAAGCTCTCAAAAATCTTTCACATATCCTATAGAGTATTCCTCTCCATTCCCCCAGCTTCCCAGCATCTTCCAGTTATTATCTTGAGCGAACTATTGTGAAAACTCTCTGCCTCTCACTCTAACTTTTAGTGGTCCTTCAGCTTGAATGTTTAAAGGAGAAGTGCTCCACTACATCCACTTAAGCTTCATGATAGAAAGTACCATCTATTAGAGCTTATTATTTGGTAAAATCCTATTCTGAGCTCTTAGATAATTAGTTGTGGTCAAGTGTGAAGTAAACTATCAAACCACCAAATTTGACCATTTGATTGATAGTTTACATTGTCCTGATCCTCCCTGTGAAATTTTGAAGGACTTCACTGACGGGAACTCTCATATCACACCAGAGATGGTCTATAACTTTTGATATGTGTAGGAGGTTGAAGACATAATCCTTACCATTGATTTCAATCAACAGTTCAGATTATATCCTACAGTTTCGGAGCCCATTTAATTGCTACTATTCAATCAATAATCTGATGACTATATACAATCCAACTTTTACACAATCAGGTGCAATGATTAGGTGACCAATCAGGTGGCAACCATATGTAAAGAACTGGCTAACTGTGTAAATCTAGATTTAATTTCATAAGAAATTAAGGAAAACTTTAAAAAATAATAACTCCACACACAATTGGCCAAATTAGGTGTTATTAGGCTCATTGGAAAGGGTTTGAAGAGACCTATCAAATACCTATGGTTTCAAGCCGTGATTATGCAAGAAATTTTGTTAATTCTAGTAATATTCATAAGGGTATTTTTGTAATAATTACTTAAGGACATTTCACCAAAGCTTGAAATTTTGGGACATTAATTTTGTACATGTCACTGATATGTCCTAAAATTTTCTCCCCTATTTTATTTGATTAAGGGCTAGTTTGGGTTAATATAAATTTAAGAATCATGGTTTTATCTTTAAATTAAAATTAATCTAATTTCCATTCTCAAGAGACCTATATGGTATGCTTTGGTGTGTTAATTATGCATAGTGTAAGGGTTAGTTATCCTTCAATTTCGCCCCAAAATTTTTGAAGGTAACCCTATTGTTACCTTAGGTGGTTTGGTTAACCAACTTTTAGAATCCAAATTGGTCCCAAATTTAGTGGCCTTGGGCTTTATGATCATGTGAACTCATGTCCCAAGTTTCACTGAAATTAGAGCCCATTTGGTGCACCATATGGGAAGCCCAAACTTGGTCCATATAATTTCCATAGAGCTTTAATTAAACCATAATTAATTCATGTAAAATCAAAAACATATAAATTATATATCAAATTGACCATAATTTAACCCTCTACCCAAGAAAATTAAAATCCCTTTGATTAAAGCTTTAATTTAGGATTAAATTAATTTTTAATAAAAATTACCTTCAAATTAATTTAATTAATTAAAATATTAAAAAATTTGAAAGAAATGTAAAATAGTTGGAATAATTCCCTTACATCATTTATGACCTTTGGTGGTGATTTCAAGGAGCTTGGGAATGATTTGGATAAAAATCCCAAAACCTCCTAATATAAACCATTTTAAAATTTACATTAATTACATAAACTATTAAAAATCATAATTAATTCCAAAATATTCTAAAATGATCAAATTCAAAGCCATTAAACTCTATTTAAGGTCTAGTATTTTCTAAAAATGTCAAACCTTCAAAATTTAGTAAAAGTCAACTTTTCGATCAACAATAGTTCAAAAATAGTTAAAACTTCAAAAATTTATAACTTAATGTACATAATTCCAAATCTAGCAAACTTATAGTCTAATTACTCATCTTAAGATGTAGTATTAAGAAAAAATATTTAAAAATCTAGAAATTAATTAAGCTTAAAAAGACAAATTTTGATCCCTTAATTAATACAATTAAGTAACTAAAATAATTCCAAAATTCAATAATTGACCTAAAATTTTATAAATCTTTGTTTAGTTACCAAAACTAGCAATAAATTAACTCAATTAAGAATTTTTCAATCCTTAACCTTTACTCTTTTTAAATCACTTAATTAATACTAGCTACTACTAGGTAACTCGGGCTTACGAGACTATTAATTTAGAACCAAAGAAGATGAAATAAATTTTACGGCCCTATTGTGATTAATGGAAGTTACCAATTAACCCTTAAAATACACTTTAAAATAAATATTAACACACTAATACTTAAACTTAATTTAAATCCCCCTTTTTCTTTCAAAAAATTAAAACACAAGGTGACTTTAATAAATTATCCCAACCTAGGATATATCCAAGCCACACAACCTTCTACACACTTTAGATGGTTCACTACGACAACCGACTCTAGTTTTAGGCTAGGCTAGTGTTTATTTTTTTATTATTATGTGCTAAGTTTTCTTATTGTTTTAACTGCATGCTCATTAAAATTTGATTAATTGATTTTTTATTTAATTATGCAGTTTATGAAATGATGTAATGGGCAATAGATTGCCCTTAGGTTAGAAAGGATCTGGTTACTCACATAATTCTCTACAGGTGGCCATGCTCATATAGTACTAAAATAAAGGGGAAAATAATATTTAAATTAATAGTTTTCTACATGTAAAAATTGCTAAATCCCCCCTTAAAAAATTTAAAGAGCATGGCCAAGCGTGACTGAGATTTAATTTACTGTATAAATATATAACTGCTTAAGATGTCCTTAATAATTTCAAATGCTTAGGACAACTCTGTAGGTTATATTTACGTTTAGATTTTTCTCAACTTTCTATATATATAATTCAATGTAATCAAGAGTTCTTAAAGTATTATTTGAGTTGGGATAATAAATCCATGTTAGAATCCAAAGAGTAGAGAACATTACTTAGGAGTGAATTCTCTTCTTTTCAGAGATCCAAGTTAACACGACTTTAATATCCAAAGAGAAAAGAAAACACCCCTTCGGGGAGGAGTTTCTTTTCATTTAGATATCCAAACCTGAAGAATACAATGTGTTGGTGGGAGGATGAAGAAGTGAAGAAAAAAGAGTATCACACTCAAATTTACTAGCATCAGATCTAGAATTAGAATTTGGGTTATTATGAGTGATAACCAACCACTTTTAATTTCTACAAACACTAGGCTCTAAACTAAGTGGCACTTGCCACAAGGATGTTTAATTTATTTAATTTGTTTAATTGATTGATTTACATTAATTATGCTTAGGACTGCCTACCTTTCCAAACTTTTTTTGGTTACATGCCATATTTGATTTAGCCTGAATACATAGAGGCTCGTGAGGGTACGCAAAAAATATTTTCTACTTAAAATAAAATAAAAAATTTGGCTCACATAGAAACTCTAATATTCTAAGAAGTAAGCTTAAGACCACTGAGAGTCTACATAAGCATATTATTAATTTCTTCACCATGTTAGGCACATCCCCACCTGTGGGTTATGGAAAATCACTTGACCTAACAGGGTGCAGTTTTGTCAAGGGGATATTGTGTAATCTCTTGGATAAAATTATTTTTAAGCCTTTTTAAAATTTCTTCATACAAATTTATGCATTTGATGAGTCAATTAGCATGCTTTATATTAGAAATAGATTTAAAAGTGTATTAAGTTTTAATTGCATTTACTTTAAGTATATTCACCCTATATAAATCAAGGGGTCAATTAGGATTTGCTTTAGATGTTAGCCTCGGCTCCTTAAAACTAATTAATAATATCCTTACCACTCTTTCATAAATTAAATTGGACACATGGATTTTAAATCACTTAGGTGGTTAGCTGGCTCCCCAATCCAAGCTGAGGTAAGTACAAGTTTTGTATTGCATTAGCTAAGTTCGAACTACTATTGTCTAGTGCCCCATTTAGACTTAGGATTTGGTGCTGATTTAGAGTCATAAGACCCCAAATCTCAGGAGTATAATCCCAATTTTCTAATAAATAGACTAACTCAAATCAAAACTCCTCTCAATCAAAAATTTAAAGCCTAACAGAAAGAATAGGTTGAGGAACTTTTAAATTATTTTAGAGTCTTCAAGTGCTTCCTATATCTCCTCCCTTGACATCCAAAATATGTACTAAAACTTAATCCAATCCTATTTGAGAATGAAAATCCAACTCCTTCTATGTCACTCCTCAAAAATCCCAAATATAAAATTTATGTCATTATTTTAATCGAGAGTATTCATTGGAAATTCCACCTCCCTATGAATTAATTAACTATGAGGGCTTGCACTCATAAGAGATTTAGAACCCACATCTAATTTTCAAATTTTGATTTTTCAAAATTAAATTAATCATCTTTTGGAAAATTAAAATCAACGATAACTGTTATTATTATGTTTGAATTATTCATAGCAAATGATATTTTATTTTTTTGGGGAGACATGTCATTTCTTGATATAACTTCAAATATGAAATTAATAATAATTCATCTATATTATCATAGCTAGATATTAAATTGAACTTCACTTTGACCCTTTGGGATCATATGTAATTCTTTCTTAAATTTGGCTATGGTATTATGGATGGAATTTGTAATTTTAAATCTAAACCCATCAGGAGATCTCATACCACCTCTTGAGGTGGTATATCATTTCTAATAGATGTTTGCTTTAGAGTTAAAATTTAAACTCAATTTCAAACTTTTCCCAAAGAAAATTAACATTTTCATAACATCTTTTTCAAACTCAACACTTCAACACAAACACTCCTAAATTATATGGAAATCTTCCAAAAATATTATCCCCTATAACCATAGGAATGGTAAAACTACCAAGGTCCTTAAGCTTTTGAGAAAATTTCTTTTAATTTCACTACATTTCTCAAACAATACTATAATCTCAAAATCTCTAATCTTCTTTTCTTACTATGGATGCATTTCATGAATTTTACATAGGTGGTCATCTATTCTAACGCTTATACAAATGAAATGTTAAAAATCAATTTCTTTAAGATTTACAAAAATCTTAAGAATTACTTATCAAAATTCTACTTTAATAATCTTTAGGAAAATGGTGGGGGTGTCCTCTCAACAACCTCCATTATAGTTTTTAACTTCTCTTTCAATTTGAGGTCGTTACTTAAATCTTGAGCTCTCTACTAGCATTTCTAGTTAGTGTTATTAGTTTGATTATTTCCAACTCAATTTTGGATGATTTCTTAAGCCTGATTATAAGTATTTTAGTAGGGGATATTGGTTCTATTATTGACAGCATTGATTAACACTACTCTATAAATATTAGGATTACAAGAGAATCCATAAATAATTTCTTCGAAGATCATAGATTATTTTTAGGTGAATTGATTCCAAGGTGATCTAATTTTCTAGAATGCCACCTACTTGGGAAATTAAGATTGACAAAGCTTCAAATTCATAAATGTTAGCCACTTTTTTAGGATTGACGGTTTAAAATGACCATTAGAAATTATTGGTAGTCATCTTCTCAATAAAAGTATAAGCCTTATCAAAAGCTTGTGACCACCAATAGTGGCATTTATAATTACTGTAAGAGAACCTATCAAGCCATTATAAAGAGTTTTAATTATTATAAAATTTGGAAGGGCATGATGTTGATATTTCATAAGAAATTCTTTAAATCTTTCCCATGATATATAAAATGATTCACCTTCTAACTGGTAAAGGATGTGATGCCATTTCTAAGTTTGGTAGTTTTAGGTGGGATATATTTGGTTAAGAATTTATGTGCAAGTTCATTCCAAGTTATTATTTAGTCTTGAGGTAATGAATTTAACCATATATTTTCTATATCCCTACGAGAAAATGGGAAATACCTAAGTCTAATTGTATCATCACTAACACCATTATATTTAAAGATTGGATAAATCTCAAGAAACTAGCTATGTGAAAATTAAGATCTTCTAAAGTTGTCCTCCTAAACTACAAGTTTTTCACCATTTGAATTATGGAATGTTTTAATTCAAATTTATTTACTTAAATAGAAGGTTTATTTATGCTTTATTGAATCTATCAACCACAGGGTTGGTGCATTACCTAAGATTTCAAGGTTGCTCGTTGTTAGTGAAAATTATGGTTAATATTTATGTACATTCTTTGACGAAGTATATTTTTGTTGATGTTGTGCATGAAATTCTAAGAAAAATCACTAAAAAGGGAAATTTGATCTAGCATTGTGGTGAGACTTTACACAAAACCATAGCATCTTCAATTCCTTAGTGCCAATTAAGAGTATCATGGCGCCACAACTCTCAGGATTTTTACAAATTAATTATGCACCCCAAAGCCACAACTTCAATCACAACATGGCCATAATCAACTGGTGATATATGTGAGTAATGCAATGGGTTTGATCACATAAAAATGATAATTAATTCATCATACCATTGTCATATTCAGGAATACCCCACCACCAACAAGTGCGGAAACAACCATCTAAATAAAATATTATAGCATTAAAGTTGGGCCATGGCATCAAATCACCAACAAGGAAGTTGGGCAGTTCAATGGGGAAGTGTCACATTGATTTAAACCAGCATCAGATTGGAGAAACGCACGTAACATTTCAATGCAAGTTAATTTAGGAGCACCGTGATGCCTACTTTTCAAGCACCATGACACAAATGATAGTTCTTGTACTATATATAAATAGTTTTCTTTCTAAATTTTTAAATGTTGGCCATTTATTTTGTAACTTATACAGTGTATATGAGTGAGAAAAGTGTCTGAAGGGTCTATGCTCAAGGGAAATTAATTTAAAAAGAATCCAACATTTGTATTTGATTATAAAAAGCTATTTTAGCTGACATTGTTCACTACTTTACTCTTGTATCTTTTTTTTTTATCAGATAAATGAATATTATTCTATGTGAATTAAATTCTAATTCTTGTTAAACCTTTAGTTTTTGAGTTGTGATTTGTGGTGATGCATGTTTTACTTAGTAATTCTCTTACACTAGTTATGTTGAATATTATTTTCAATTTATCTCATAATTAATTTAGTTGATGAAATTGTCATGCTTTAATTTAACATACAGGGAAGCCTCGACGAAGGTATGATATAATAATTTGGAGAATTTAAATAAAAGGCACCATACCTAGACTTAATAGGGATATGATTTTGCAATCTAAGGAGACACTTTTCCTTTCTAATTCTTGAATTTCAAAAGACACATTTATCCTTCAATATTTTTAATAGTTGACTATTAGAATCTTAATTTTAGGTTTGAGATCATGCATTGATACTCCATTAGATATAAAAATTCATGTAATGCGATAGATGTGAAAAGATTAAATTTTTATCTCCAACATAACTCTCTTTAGATAAAATCTTAATTTAAAAAAAAAAAGAGAAGGAACCCTAGTTTAGTTTGTAGAGAGCTTTGATTTTAGTTAATAAAATTTAAAATTTGAAACCTCTTTTATTTAATAGCTTGTGTAGGTTTCTTTATATCATCAAATCATTTTCAAAGAAAATCACCAGGATGATAAATCTAGCTGAATTTATAGTAATGTGCATTTGATCTGGGTTATACATTATTAGGATTTTCATAACTAACCTTATTTAGATGCATAAACAAACTATTATTAAAGATTTTTCAACTCTCTTTCGAACTCCTCCTCATTTGGATGAGATTTTAAATAGGGTATTGATGGTCAAATGTTTATTGGTACTTATGGATATAAGAATCACTCTATTTGAGCCATGATTTTTTTTTAGCCTTCGCTAAGGGATACTCATACTAGTTGGTTTTGAGAAGATTGTCTTATATTCCCATTCATCATGGGTATGCATCATGTCCAAATCTAATACATGATTGAATAAGCTAGGAGGTTAAAACATAAGGAGTTCTATCCTTGGTGATGTCTATAATGACTTTATTTTCATCCTTTCCAAACTTTAAATCAAAATTTAACTACAAACTATTACATGATTAACTAAGTTCGGATGTTATAATTGGAGTTATCCTATTCCCAAGGAAATTCATAATGACTTTCTCAAATATTTATATAATTAAATTAAAATTTAATATTTTGTTTATAATAAACTAAAATTGAATGTTAGAGTCTAAACAACTCTAGTCTCGTTAAGAATCATTCCATAGCATTAAATTTTAAAATTCATTGAAAATGAAATTTTCTTTTCAAAAAGTTGTTAAGTTTTGACTATTTGATTATGTCGCATATCTGATTTCAGAAATAGAATTTTGAAGATAACAAACACTTCTATTTTTCTATGACTACCTTGCCTACTAATATTTCAGGTCCACAAGATCAAAATTATAAGTTGAACCAGCTCAAGATTGGGTAGACTAGGTCAGAGTCATCTTGTAAAATTATTTTCCCTTTCATGAATCTATTGTAAGCAATGTGGTTATTGATGCTAAGTAACCTTGCACACACACACTTTGGGGCTTTCTTTCTGATTTAGAGTTCTCTGTTTTGAGTACATCATCCAGGATGATCCCAATATCGTCCGGGATGATCAGTTAAAAATAGAAACCCTAATTAGGGCATCCTAGTTAAGGCAGTCGTCATTAAGCACATTGTCCTAAATGATATTTGTATCATCCGAGATGATATGCTCAAATCAGAAAGAATCAGCTGCCAGATCTATTTAGGTATTATTTATTTTTGGACATCATATAGGATATAATCCTAAATGATGCACACAATTATGCCTAAATTAATCTGGTAGTTTAGGAAAGAAATTAAGGCTTGATTAATACGATCACATCGTCTTGGATGATCACAGGATCATCTGGGATGATCAGTTAAAAAACCTTAGTTATTCTTGGACAATCACATATCGGACAGCATCTATTCAGGGCAAAGTTTTGGATGATTTTCATGAATTTGTACTAATTATCCGAGCTGATCGTGAGATCATCTTGGATGATCAAGCTATTTTTCAATCGTCCAAACATCCATTCAGAGCGATGGTCTAGCCGATATTCTATGATTTGAACTAATCATACAGGATAATATTTAATCGTCTGAGATGATATTAATAAAAACCTTCTGATTCTCCCAAATCGCCCTTGTTCATTGAGCTTAATTTATACTGATCGTACATGATGATATTAATATCGTCTTGGATGATAAAGTTGGCAAGTTGCAATTAATGAGCTATTTTGAAGCTCTTCTATATAAGCTCTCTTATATCACTCATGAGGGCATATTTTACTACTTTCTTGACTTAAGAAAGCCTAGAGGAGAGGGAGAGAGAAAGGATCTTGTGAGGTGGAGTTTGTGAGAGGGTTTCATAAAGGTTGCTCCAAGCTTTGATCCACATCTTCTTATTCCATCATAGTCCTATATCCTTGGAGGGTTGAGAGAGATTCACTTCAGCAATCGATCAAGGTTTTCTGCCTGCTTCAGGAGGAAGCAATAGGAGTTGGGTTCTCTACCTCACCGGTGTCAGTGGAAAAAAGGTTTTTAAAGGCTTCTCCCCCTTACTATAGGAGCTAAAGGAGAGTCGTTGAGTTTTAGTGCAATACTCGGAGGGCACCTCCGGGGAGTAGACGTAGGTCGTGTTGACCAAACCACTATAAATCTCTGTGTTCTTTACTACTATTTCTAACACATTAAATTTCTGCACTTTGATTATGTTGTGATGAATTTTAGTTTGAGTTTTATGTTTTAATTGTTTGAATTTTTTTTAAAATACCAATTTACCCCCCTCTTGGTTAGCCTCGGGGTAGTTCATAACGGCTTAACATCCCTAACGAACTTTCAAGTGGTATCAGAGCGTGATTCAAAAAACAAGTTTTGAAAACTTTTTGAATTTTGATCCATGGCTAACTCCGTAATTGTAATACTGTAGAAGGGTATTCGATTACCCGACCACCATTATTTGATAATATTCTTTTTGAGTTTTAGAAAACTTGCATGTCTATATTTTTACAATCGATTGACTATCGCATATGGATGCTTGTTAAAGAAGGTTACTCGCCTCCTTCACGTGAAATTAATGGCATTAAAACTGAACTTTCTTTTATTGAATAGACTTTTGATGAGAGGGATTTAGCACAACCTAATGCAAAATGTTTGAACTGTTTTTTATGTGCTTTAAAATCATAAGATTACATGTGTATTTCTACTTGTGTTACTAGTAAAGCGATTTGGGATAGATTGTGCATTACTTATGAAGGAACAAATGAACTTAAGCAATCTCAATTGAATATTTTATTACATGATTACAAACCTTTTTGTATGAAACCTTTTGAATTAATTTCTAAAAGTTGCAACTCGGGCTTCCGAGTTTATGATTTTGATGATAACAAATAATATTTATTAATCTTTTATTTCTCCTGATATTTGCAGTGCATATTTCTTTCTATGTTAACTAATATTTCAGGTACATCATGCACTGTTCTTTGAAGATTCAAGGCTCAAGATTACATAGAATTGATCGTATTAAATGAGTCTGTAATTTTCATTTATTGAGTCAAGTCTTGTAATGATGTATGTTAGTTTGTTGATCATACACACACACAGATGGAGCAAAAAATGATTATAAATATTTTAACTTTTCTGTTCATCGTACTATACGATCTGATGTAACAGAAATAAATTAAAATATTTTATTTTTCCTGAAAAAAATATTTTTGAATATAACTAATCGTACTATACAATCACCACATCGTGCTGTACGATCTGTTATAATTAGAAACCTCGCCGTCCATTAAATTAGGCAAAGATTTGAATTTGAAAACTTGTTCTAATCGTACTGTACGATCATGATCGTACTGTACGATGTTTAAAATATTGCCTACTTCAATCCGCTTAATGTTCAATCAAAATGGCTTAATTTTGATATTTTGGTCGTACTGTACGAACTGGATTGTACTATAGGATCAACAAAGACAATTCTGGCCGTCCCATGCTTCGTCCTGGACGAACTGCACGTTTATTGAACTGTTCGTACAGCACATCGTACAGGACATCGTACAGTATGAACTTCAACTGAACTGTTCGTACAGTACTAACTGAACAATGTACAGTACTAACAGGTCAATTTCTGCACCTCGTACCGGACGATCTTGAGATCGTACGGTACGATATTTGACGCCCGAATTGAGTATTTTTAGGGTTTTTTAAGCCCTCTATTTAAGCACTCTCATAAGACTTTGTAAGAGTCTTTTGGCAGCCATTGTGTCTTTGTTCTTTTGGAGAAAACTTAAAGAGAGGACTTGAAAGGGAGAGAGGAAAAGGTGAAGTTTGAGAGAGGGAGAAGATCCTTGGAGGGGGTTTCAAGGGAGTGTGAAGGAGATCACACGGTTGCTTCGGCGAGCTTGCACCTCAGTACCATCGGATTCAAGGTTCGTCTTGAAGGAAGTTTTGGGAAGAAGAAGATCTCGGGTGTCAAAGGACCCGGCTCCTCCTCCGCACCGGGGAAGGTGGAAGTGATTGTGTAAGGGCTTCTCCGCCTAGCTGTGGGAGCTAAAGGAGAATCACTAAAGGTTTAGTGTAATACTCGGAGGGTGCCTCCGGGGAGTGGACGTAGGTCATGGTTTGACCGAACCATTATAAATTGGTGTGTTCTTTCCTTTATTTTTTCTGCACTTTATTTCCGCATTTATTTTTATTGTGGTTAATTGCGTGGATGAATTTGATTATCTATCTTTTTATTGTGAATGAAATTCGCTTCCGCATAAAGTCATAAAAAGAGATTTCTTTTCATTAAAGAAGTTTTTAATCATCCAATCCACCCCTCTCTTGGCGCATATAGTAATTTCACTAAAATGTATACAAGGTTTACTCAAATTGTTACCTCTGTGCATGCCTTAGGAAGAGAACTCACTAACTAAAAAAAAGTGAATAAAATTTTAAGATGCTTGCCTTCCTCTTTTGATGTGAAGATCACTGCAATTATTGAATCCAAAGATTTGAATACTTATTCAATTGATAACTTATTTGGATCACTCATTGCTTATGAGCAAGGGGTAAATCAAAGAAATCTTAATGCAGGTGAGAAAAAGAAGGAGAAAACGGTGGCGCTGAAGGCCAATAACACGGACACTGAATCTTCTAGATCTAAAGCATGATGTTGCCTTAATCATAAGGCAATTCATAAGCTTTCTAAAGAAGAAGAAAAAGAACAATCAAAAGTAAAATAAAGGTAAGGGAAATAAAAATTTTAAGAATTCTAATGATATGATTTGTTTTGAATGCAGGAAGCCTGGACACGTTAAAGCTGATTGTCCTACACTTAAGGCTCAACCAAGCAAGGACAAGGGTGAGGAAAAACCAGAGATCAAAAAACATAATAAGAAGTTCCAAAAGGCATTCTAGGCAAATTCTGCATCAAACTCCTTTGAGACTGAAGCTGAAGAGGAGACAACAAACTTATGCTTGATGGCAGATAATTATCTTGGTCAAAGTGACTAAGAAGAGGTATATGAACTGACCAATGAGTAACTATTTGAAGTTTTTGAATAAATTCATGCATCATATAGGAAACTTAAGAAAACACATGTTAGCTTTAAATTTGAGGTTTTAAATTTATAAAAAGAGCATGACATTTTACTTAAAGATCATTCTATAATTGATAGCAATCACATGTCTTTACTTGATGAATTTGATGCATTAAACAAAAAGCATACTGAATTATCTGATGCACATGATTCCTTGAAGTCATCCCATGCGGAATTAGAAAAGGAGTTCAAAAAATTAGAAAATTTCAAAACTTTTGAAAATAAAAAACCATCATTGCATGCATCACATAAAAAGAAGCATCACCACCTGAGTAGATTAGTACATCCTTTTCATAGAGTTAGATAATTTTCATGTGGCATGTTAGGACACATAGCACACACTTGTACCATTCACCATAGTACACAATGGGTATGGAGACCCAAATTGTATGATTCATAATATAACACACATGCATTGCATACTACTTTCCATAAGAAGGGACCCAAATATGTTTGGGTTTCCTAAATCTGATGTTTGATGATTTTGTAGGAGTGCTCTCTCAAAAGGCCTCATGAGAGCATGTGGTACCTGGACAGTGGATGCTCATGAGACATGACTAAAGATAATAATCAATTCATTTCACTGGAGGCCAGGGCTGGAGGCAAGGTTACTCTTGGAGACAACACCACTAGGAAAGTGGTCGGCACAGGTATAATTGAAAACTCTAAGAACCTTTTGATTGAAAATGTTTTGCTTGTAGATGGACTAAAGCACAACTTGCTCAGCATCAGCCAGAAAACACAACTTGCTCAACATCAGCCAGCTATAAAGGCTTCATCATAAAATTCTTTCCAAACACTTGCATTATAAGCTTAAATAATAACACTATTTTGCAGGGAAAGCGGATCAATAATATTCATATGCTTGATTTAAATAATATTAAATTTGCTGCTTCATTTTGCTTAAAAATTGCAACTGATGATTCTTAGTTGTGGCACATGAGATTCTGTCATACCAATACAAAAACCCTTAGGAGAGTGACCCAGAAAGACCTAGTTAGAGGTGTCCCCAAGCTTAAGTTCACAAAATACCACCTTTATAATGCCTGCTAATTAGGAAGATAAGTCCATTCCACTTTTCACTCCATTAAAGACATTAGCACATCTAGACCTTTAGAAGTCCTTCACATGGATTTGTTTGGACTCAATAGCACTGCCAGCATAGAAAGGAAAGTCTTTGCTTTTGTGACTATCGATGATTACTAAAGTTTTACTTGGATTAGATTTCTATGACATAAGAATGAGTCTTTTGATGAGTTTAGAGCCTTCTTCACTTTGATTCAAAAAAAGCAAGGTTGTAAGATCTTGACCATCCATAGTAACCATGGGGGGAGTTTGAAAATGAGATATTTAGAAACTTTTGTCAGGATAAGGAGATTAACAACAACTTCTCAGCTCCTAGGACCCATCAGCAGAATGGGATAGCTGAAAGGAAGAACCGGATCTTAGTTGAAGCCGCTAGAGCCATGCTTGCTAAGTACTCACTTCCAAAATAATTTTGGACTGAAGCGGGAAACACAGCTTGTTATGTGTTGAATAGGGTGAATGTTAGAGCCAAACTTGATAAGACACCCTATGAGATCCGTAAGGGTAGGACACCCAATCTTTCCCCCCTCCATGTCTTTGGTTGTAAGGTTTTCATTCATAATAATGGGAAGCCTCACTTAGGAAAATTTGACCCAAAATTTGATGGAGTGTTCTTAGGATATTCATGTGTGGGGGAATCTTTTAGGGTATTCAATAAGAGGACATTACTGGTGGAGGAGACTATTCATGTAGTGTTTGATGAATCTGATCCTATGAAGTCTAAAGTTTAGGAGGAAGATGAAGTTGGAGAGAATATCATTGGAGTTGGAAATTTGGAGAAGAGGGTAGAGTCCCAAAATACTGAAGGAGTAGATAAGATTACCCAAGGAGTAGAAAATATAGATCTGGAGGAAAGAGTTGAACCTACACACACTTTGCCTAGAGATTGGAGATACTCTTCAAGTCACCCCAAACAACTAATATTAGGAGACCCATCTGAAGGAGTTAAGACTAGAAAAGGACTTAGGAAGGAAGTGAAACACTCTACCTTTATCTCAATGACTGAACCCACCAACATCAACCAAGCCCTTTCTGATGAGTTTTAGATCTTAGACATGCAAGAGGAGTTAAACCAATTTGTTAGGAATGATGTTTGGGAGCTTGTAGAAAGATCAAATGAACAAAGTGAAGTTGGGACCAAATGGGTCTTTAAGAATAAGGTGAATGATTATGGTGTGGTGGTTATGAATAAGGCAAGATTGGTGGCTAAGGGGTATAACCAAATAGATGGGATAGATTTTGAGAAGACCTTTGTCCCTATACCTAGATTAGAAGCCATTAGAGTGCTATTAGCCTTTTCCTGTTATAAGGAATTTAAGATTTTCTAAATGGACGTTAAGCGTGCCTTTTTAAATGGGGTAATAAAAGAGAATGTGTTTGTAGAATAACCCCCAGGTTTTGAGTGTTCATAATTTCCAAATCATGTTTTCAAAATAAAAAAGGCCTTATATGGATTAAAATAAGCACCCATAGCTTGGTATGAGAGGCTTAGCACATTCTTACTAGAGAGGGAGTTTGTTAAAGGGAGTGTAGACACCATCCTTTTTTTGAGAAAAGTAGGAGATGATTTACTCATTGTTCAGATCTATGTCGATGATATACTTTTTGGATCTTCTAATAAGAGGCTATGTGATGATTTTTCTAAAATAATGAGTAAGGAGTTTGAGATGAGTATGATGGAAGAGTTGTTTACTTTTTGGGGTTTAGCATAAGACAATTAGATGATGGAACCTTTCTGAATCAATCGAAGTACATAAATGACATCTTACAGAAATATAAAATGGATAAAGTCAAGCCAATTAATACTCCCATGACCTCCAGTGTTCAGTTGGATAAGGACCCAAATAAAAAGTTTGTTGATCAAAAGAAGTACAAACGAATGATTGGATCTCTACTTTACCTGACAGCGAGCTGACCTAATATAATATTTAGTATTTATCTCTATGCTAGATTTCAAGCTAATCCTAAGGAGTCCCACCTAACTGCAATTAAGAGAATTCTTAGATACCTTTTAGGGTCCCAAAACTTAGGAATCTAGTACCCTAGGCATAGCACTTCTTTTGAGATCATTGGATATTCTGATTCTGATTTTGCAGTTGTAGGATGAATAGAAAGAGCACTTCTGTTACTTGCCAATTCATAGAATAGTCTTTAGTCTCCTGGTCCAGTAGAAAATAAAATACTATTGCACTTTCCACTGCTGAAGATGAGTACATTACCTTACAGAGTTATGTGGTTCAAGTCCTTTGGTTGAAGCAGCAAATTCTGGACTTAGGATTACCTGTAGGCACAATCTCAATCCTTTGTGACAACTCTAGTGTCATCTACATCTCTAAGAATCTTATACAATATTCAAGGACTAAGCACATTGACATAAGGCATCACTTTATTAGAGACCATGTGATCAAGGGAGACATTGAGTTACACCATATGGCAACTGAGAATCAACTGGCTGACATATTTACTAAACCACTGGCCTTCGACACTTTCAGTACTTTAAGGACCAGATTGGGTGTGATTGATATAAATACATAAACTTGATTCTTACTGATTTATGATCTATTATTTGTTGTTTATTTTTTCACTTCTGTTTTATTTTGTAGTTTTTTCTTTATTTATTTTTTATTTTTGTTGCTTTATTTTTTTATGCTTTAATTTTTTTTTAATCATTGCTGAAATTGATATTTTATGCCTTATTTTTATTTTTGAAAATTTGTAGTCAATATTTTACATCTCTTAATCTGTTAAAGGGTGAAAACATCGTTGATTGTGTCTCCTTCTCTAACCTATTTTAGTGGTGAAATTTTCTTTCCTAAATAAAAGTCTATCTCAAATTAATAACTGGACTTTGCAAATGAGATATTTTCTACCTTGCTACACTGATCTAGCTTATATTTCTAATGATCAAAGTCTTTATGTTACTTCAAGATTTCTCATTATCCTACCATTGCACTTCTCATATGCAAAACGCGCCATTTAATGGACAAGAGGCATAAAATGAGCCCATCAATAGCAAGCTCTCTTCTCTTTTGCAACTTTTAAATCTTAGAGGAATACATATATCACTTGAGATTTTCAAAGGATTTATTTTGAATTTTGTGATTGTGACAAATTTCTTTGATACATTATTCTATAAGATATTTTTCTGAAACCAAGTTTTGAATGGATCTCCTTTTTTTTATCTAATTGGTTTTTTTTAGTTAGGTCTTTTGATTTCAAAAGATAGTTTTTTCCCTGAGAGAAGTCCGAGCAAAGAGTTAACATGATCGGATACTTTACCACTTTTTTGAATTTTTGACGTTGTTAATCATTGACTTACAAGTCTTTAAAATCAGTCACATGGAGGCTTTTTCATATTCATGCCTTAAAAAAAACCTTTATTTTTTGTTCATTTTTATGTCTTTTCATATCTTATTTTTATCGGTTTCAATTGATTTTAATATTTTTTGGCCTTGTCTCATCATCTCGATCCATCCTCTATTTTAAACTTTTTCTCACATCGTCCTAGATGATATTCCTATCATCCTGGATGAACAGTTAAATTCACTTCTAAAATTCCATCTGCTGGCTGTTCTGACCTTTCTTCTCTTTATCGTCCTGGTCGATGCATTATCATCCTAGATGATCTGATCGTCTTCTGATTCCATCATCTCTGATCATCCTAGACGATTCTCTTTCATACTGGATGATGCTTTTACTCTTTGCTCATTTATTGGCAATCGTCCCGTACGATCCACCTATTCATCCTGGATGATACATGTAAAAATACGTTTAAAAGCCTTAAATTCGACCGGTACGATCTATTATTATTGACCGTCCCGGACAATCCCCCTGTTCATCCTGGACGATCCACATGGCAGTGCATTTAAACATTTTAAATTTGGCTAATACGATCCATTATTATTCATCATCTTGGATGATCTGCTTAATCATCCTAAACAACATTCTTTTCAACGGTCGTCCAGATTGTCGTCTCGGGACGATCGCCTGTGTCTTATCATCCTGAATGAAATTTGATCATCCGGGATGAGATGACCACCTTTTTTCACAAATCATCCAACTGCAATTATTGCACCAGATCATCCTTGATGATCCGGCCATTTCTTTAAATTCGAGAGTTCCAGCCACATTTTCTCACATCCTCTTCCTCTACTAGCCTTGTACTTCCTAGTTTCTTGTTATTCTAAATCGTGATAGGATGCAAGTGATCCTTCCACCCTTCTAGGAGTTCCTCGAGGGCTACTCTTGACCCTGACTTCACTGAGGTGGAAGATAAAGCCGCCTACTAATGGTATAAGATGGCCAGAATCAGTCTCCCAGTCTATCAATCCCAATATTCTCTCTTATCTGGTACTAGATCAATTCTCTCATACCTCCTTATGTTTTCTCCTTTCTCTCACTATCTCCTTTAACTCTGAACTTTTGTTCAAATTTTTTTCAAGCATGCGCATAAACTCTTCTTTCACTTCACTTGGCTCCTATGGGAATCAACGCCCCGTCGAGATCGCATACCAGGACTGCGTATAATTTTTACAACTTTCCACCACAAGGTATAAACACCACACCCTATGTTCTGACCCCAACTTTGACTGGGCTCTAGCCAACCACTTTCTTCAAAATTCCCATGCTCACTTTCATATTGGCGAAACTACCAGCTTGCTCAAAGATTCTAGAACCATTCAGCATGTCCTTCGCACATCCATAATTCTAAAAACTGGTGATCGTGTCCATATAACTCCTTTTCTCTCGATCACCACCTTTTACATCTTGGCCCTTCATGAATTCAATGCTACTAATTTGATTTTTTTTCTATATTAAACATCTAACCACTTTTCGTGACCTAGGTGATAGGAGGAAACCAAATCTATCCCTAGGACATATCATTGCCTATGTCTTAGAATCTAAATTTAACCTCCAATATCCTGCTCCTCCAGATTTCCAGCTAGCCCTCTACTCCAATAACTCCTTCCAAGTTCTTCACCATACTCATCTCCACCCAGGGCATGAGGAAGCCAAGGAATCTGAAGAGGAGGAAGCTCCCCCACGTGTTCTTGCACTTGCTCCACTTTGCCAGCACTCTCAGCTAGATGAGCTGGTTGATTGATTCGACTAGTGGGAGGCATGATTGGAGACTTTCATTGTTACACAGTAGCAGCAACATGCTAAGGACTTAGCACACTTTGACACCTTCGTTGCACACCACCAGCAGCAGCACGACTAGGACATGTCCTAGTTTGGAGCACAGTTCGCTACTCTATCTAGCTACATTCAGCAGCCACCACCACCACCTCCTCCTTCAGATTATCAGGACCCATCTTTCTTTTAGTATATTTTTATGATTTTTTTCCTTATTTTAGTCCTTTTCTACTTTACAGTCTTTTTTGTTTTCTCCTCCTTCTTATGCTGTCCAAAGGGGGAGTAGATGTACTAGTTTGTATTATTCTAGTTTATTTCATTATTCTACTTTGTTATGATGTTGATTAGTTGATCTTTTGAAAATGTGTTTGTGTTTTGTTTCCTTACTCATTTCCTTTAAAACGACTTTGAACTGTTTCAATTAATTTGTGTGTTTGCCATCATTAAAAAGGGGGAGATTATTGCATATCTGATTTTAGAAAAAGAATTTTGATGATAGCAAACACTTCTATTTTTCTACGACTACCTTGCCAACTAACATTTCGGGTCCACAAGATCAAAACTACAAGTTGAACCAACTCAAGATTGGGTAGACTAGGTCAGAGTCAGCTTATAAAATTCTTTTCCCTTTCTTGAGTCTATTGTAAATAATGTGGTTCCTGATGCTAAGTAACCTTGTACACACACACTTGAGGGATTTTTTTTCTCTGATTTAGATTTCTCTATTTTGAGGACATCATCCAGGATGATCCTAATATCATTGTGGACGATCAGTTAAAAATAGAAACCCTAATTAGGACATCCTAGTTAAGGCAGCTATCATTTAGCACATCATCCTGGATGATATTTGTATCGTCCGAGATGATATGCTCAAATTAAAAAAAATCAGCCACTAGATCTATTTAGGTTTTTTTTTTTTTGGACATTATCGATGTCAAGGACGATGCACACAATTATGCCTAAATTAATCTAGTAGTTAAGCAAAGAAATTAAGGCTTGATTGATACGATCACATCATCTTGGACAATCACAGGATCATCCAGGACAATCATTTCAAAAACCTTAGTTATTCCTGAATGATCACATATTGGACAGCATCTATTCAGGGTGATGTTCTGGATGATTTTCACGGATTTATACCAATAGTCCGGGCCGATCGTGAGATCACCCTGGACAATCAAGCTATTTTTCAATCATCCAAACATCCATTCAGAGTGATGGTCTGGCCGATATTCTGTGATTTGAACTAATCGTACAGGACAATATTTAATCGTCTAGGATGATATGAATAAAAACCTTTTGATCATCCCAAATTGTCCTGGCTGATTGAGCTTAATTTGCACTGATCGTACAGGATGATATCATCCTGGACAGTAAAGTTGGTAAGTTGCAAGTAATGAGCAATTCTGAAGCTCTTCTATATAAGCTCTTTTATATCACCCATGAGGGCATCTTTTCCTGCTGTCATGACCTGAGAAAGCCTAGAGGAGAGGGAGAGAGAGGATATTGTGAGGGGGATTTTGTGAGAGGGTTTCACAAAGGTTGCTCCAAGCTTTGATCGATATCTTCTTGTTCCATCATAGTACCTTATCCTTGGAGGGTTGAGAGAGGTTCACTTCAGTTATCGATCAAGGTTCTCTACCTGCTTCAGGAGGAAGCAAAAGAATCTAGGTTCTCTGCCTCATCAGTTTCAGTGGAAAGGAGGTTTGTAAGGGCTTCTCCACCTTATTATGGGAGCAAAAGGAGAGTCACTGAGTTTTAGTGCAATACTCATAGGGCGCCTCCGGGGAGTGGACATAGGTCGTGTTGACCGAACCATTATAAATATCTGTGTTCTTTACTACTATTTCTTCCACATTTAATTTTCACACTTTGATTATCGTTGTGGTGAATTTTGGTTTGAGTTTTGTGTTTTAATTGTTTGTAAAAATTTTTTAAATACCAATTCACCCCCCCCTCCCCCCCCCACTCTTGGTTAGCCTCGGCCTAGTTCATAAGGGCTTAACATCCCTAACAAACTTTCACATTAAACTTATTTTGGATAAGTTCAAACTATATGGTTTAGATAATGTCAACCCACTTCTCAATGAGTTTTTAAAACTTTTCATGTTAATCAATTTGATTGGGTTTTGATGATCAAAAAGTTGAGAGAATGCAAAATCACTTATAAACCATTAGAAGAAAATTATCAAATAAAAAAATATTATTTACACTCTTTGAATGAAGACTAAACTTTTCTCAATGCTTGGTGAGCATTTGATATTCCTCGGGGTTTTCATTATCTATGATGCAGCCTCTTATTCATTAACAATTCTTGCAAAAGTTGAAATTCCCCTAAGTTTTATTATGTTGCATTTAGTTATTTTAGAACATGGAATCCAAAATAATAGAAAGCTAATATTCCTTTCTTTGAGTTACTCATAAACTTAAATATGAATGAAACTTCAATCATAATCTAGAATTCCTCATCGAGTTGTCGGGATGCTTTGATGAATTTTTACTTATCAAAGATAATCAAACTACCCCCACCCCACCCCCCTCCTTCTCCTTCCATTATAAGTGACGAATCATACACAAAACAAATAATCCCCAGTGGAATACTTTATATATTGATTGGGTCATCTTTGTTTCTAGGGTGGTGGGCAAAAGTTAAAATCTTCACGTGTATTTTGAAATCCTTAAGAATCAAATAATTTAAAGTCAAAATTTAAGATTTCTCTAATTCTTTTCTTTTTCCTAGAAATTAACATGCATAAAAGCTTTTGATCCCTAGTGGAGCATTTACAGGTTGTTAATGTCACTTGTGAAAGAAAGGGAAAGTGAAATTTTAACTTAACTTTTAAAAATTGTCAAAAGTCAAGATTTCAAAATTTTCTCCCCTCTCCAAAAAATTTTAAAGGAAAAGTGAAAACTCCCTATTTCTTCTAACTCTGTCTCACTGTTTAGAAGTTTAATTTGTTTATAGTATTATAACCCAAGTGCACGTGATCAATTAAGTAATATAATAATGAAAGTGTGTCGATCCTAAGAAACCCATTAGAATATTCACTTAAAAAGTACTAACTAAATTGTTAAACTTATCTAGATAAATGATTTAACAAATTGTGCAAGTCAAAAGTAAAGCTTCAAATTTGTAGAAAATGAAATTACTAATTTAAGAAATTTAATGCCTATATTTTTTTTAATTAAAACCCACGAAGGGGCCTATGCATTAATATTGAAAAATAATTACAGAGTCCTTATAGACCATCGGCTCACTAATGTTCTTACGAGCTACAAAACAAAGCAAAAAAAAACCTACGAGCCAATTGTCTCCACTAATCAAAATAATAATGCACCCTAGTAACATTCTAATGATGTTATAGATAAACATCCAAAAAAGAAAGATAATAATAAAGCAGTATGGCCCAATCTTTCTACAAAATAAAATAATGTCAGCCAAAAGCAGCTCCACCTGCAAAGAAAAGTTGTAGTAAAAGGAAAAGCTACACCACCATAAAAGATAGGTTAAATAATAACAATAATATAAAAAATAGCTAGCAAAAAAGGGGGTGAAATAAAATATGCGCCAAGTAAAGCCAATCTTGAAATTAAGACTTAAAGAGCTCATAATAAAATTATTATAATAAGCCTCATTAGAAAAATCCACAAGCCACTCAATCCTACCTTCAGGGTCACCAAAAACCACCTTGTACAAATCCATCCAGTAAAATAGAGTTTCACCAGAAAAATAACATTGTTTATTCATAATCCCAAAACTAATAACCATTCCAGGCCACCAAAAGCAGAGAAGCAGCAGGTAAAACAACGTCCAACGGATATACAACCACTAGATGGCATCAACCCAACGAACAACAACAGCAACACAACAAGAAAACCCAGCCATAACCACATGAATACCCTCAACACCCCAAAAATTGAATGTGGAAGAGAAACAGTAGGATAGATAGCATGGATTATCCAAAATCCCAAAAATAATATCCACACCAATCCACCTATAATAGAGGAATAGCATGCATATAAGTAACCACCTGCAGGTAACAACCCAAACCATAGCAGCACCATCATAAGAGGAAAGCTCAGCCAGAACCCCACGGTTACCCCCAACACCCCAAAAAATGAAAGTAGGCGAGCAACTAGGGGACAGACCATCAACATTATAACCAGGAAAATCATAGCTCAAGTCTAAATTCACAAACATAATAGCTAAATAAGAAAACACATATTGATGCCTGCAATAGATGATAAGAAAATGTAAAAAGGGTCCCAGTTACAAATAACAAGCACTCATAACCCCAAAGAGTGGAGAAATTCTCAGCCAACACCATAAAACAACCAGTACCAATGTCCAACCAACCAGCCATAAAGACAAAAAACCTATAGTAAGAAATACATAAAAGTAGCCAGAAACCAAAATAATGATGGAGCAACTCCACACTACAGATAGTCCAGCCATCATGAAAAAAAAAAAAGCACCAGGTAACACAATATAAAACTAGGACACTCTAGTAATCCATCAGGTGAAACCAAGAATCCCAAACAAACAAAAAATATCAAGCAAAACAAGAACCTGAGAAAGTAAATCAACCAGAACATCAGCCAAGAAAAAAGGCAGTTAAGTTGTAACATAAGGAAAATCACACGCATCAAGATTAAGTAAGCCATGAAGGGGAACAGGAATAGTGGACCAAATAAATTAGAGAAACAGTCAAGACAACAACCCCACATAGCTAACCAAGAAGCACAAGCATTACCTTCCTTGCTAACATGGTTAAATGAGAAGTTTAAAAATAGCAACAGCTTTTTAATTTCTCTAACTTGATAGAAGAACATCGGAGTACAACACAAATCCTCATCAGCTTGAAGAGGGAGAAAGTTAAATATATAATTAACTTTAATCTATAGGTTAGTTAAGTTAAGCGGGATGCACAACTGAATACCATAGAAAATGGCCATAGTGATAGCAGTAAAATAGTCACCATTGTGAACCAAACCCTATAAATGCAACAATAAGACGGCCATTACTATACCTAATAACACAACCACAAACAATAGATACATCAGAAATAGCACCATCAACAATTAATTTAAAGAAATTAATGAGGGGCTTGTTCCAATAGATGATATTAGAAGTAGAAGGAGCACCCTCCAAGTTAAAACCTAAAGCGGTACCGCCAAAGTATTAGTTTTTAAAATTCTTAACATAAAGCAAATTGATAGCCAGAAGAGCTAATACCTTATCCTTCACCTTATGAATTACATTATGATGGTTCATCCTCACACCATTGAAAAGGGAGTTATTCCTCTCCAACCAAATAAACCAAACAAAGAGAGATGGAATAACATTGTGAATGTGACCTTTAGAATTAATAAACCAAGACTTAAGTAAAGATTTAAGAGAAAGGTGGGACTTAAAGCAATTTAACTGAAATAAATCATCAAAATAAACCCAATTTATAACAACCTTAGGACCAGATAAAAAAAAATATGATACACATTCTCCATATGATAACAACATTAACACTTGGAAGCTAAGATAAAGCCTTTTTTGATGAGATTATCATCAATTGGAATAAATCTATGCAAGACTCTCCAAAAAAATAGAAACAGTAGAAGGAATGCTCTTATGCCAAATATTAGTAAAAATATTATCAATATTGCCTTTATCTCTAAAACTAAGCCAAGCATTCTTTAAGTGAAAATGACCATCTTTGGATAAATCACATAAAATAATATATTTAGAGACAATATTGATAGGTAAATTTAAAATACGGTGGAGGATGCAATCGGGAATCATATTAGAAAGCTTATCATAGTACTAATAATTATTATCTAGGAGAGAATTAACTTTGACCGAAGCAGTAGAGGTAGAATTCAAGATGGAGTCAATAGAGTCTTTACTTAACTATCTATCTTTCTAAAAAATGATATTACCTTCACCAAGCCCCCAAGAAATAAAGGGCTCCACCTCCCATTTAACCTTGCACAGCCTTTTCCAAACTTTAGAATCACCTAGCATATGAAAAATATTAGTCTGATGTTTACCAACACAATACTTAGATATCATAAAATTAGCCCAAAAATTCTCTTTAGTGCGTATGTTATACCAAAGATTAAAAAAAAAAGCCTTAGCAAGATCATTTAAATTTTTGCAGCCAAGACCACCTTCAGCCAAAACACCACAACACTTCTCCCAAGCAGCCCAAATAATTTTAGAATTAGAAGAAGTGCCATTCCAAAAGAATTTGTTAATAAGCTTGTGAACTCAATAGCAAACAGCATGAGTAGAAAAATAGTTTGAAAACTATAAACAAGTAAAGCACAAAGAACACTTTTGATCAGAGTAACTCTACCACCAAAGCTAAGAAAATTGGAATCCCAAGATAAGAGCTTATTCTAAATAGAAGCAATAAGATCATCAAACAAAAAAGTTTTCCTCCTACCCTTAAAAAGAGGAACACCAAGATATTTGATGAGCAAGTGAGAATGGGTAAAACCAGCAACATATTTTATAGCTAAAATACGATCATTGGAAATCCTCTTAGAAGCAATACATAAACTTTTATTTTTGCTAAATGAAAGACCACTCACCATCTCAAATTGATGAAAGAACTCCATAATTTTATGAACTTTATTAATAGTTGCATTAGTAAAAATAATAAAGTCATCCGCAAAGCTTAAATGTGATATATGGAAACCTCCCAAAGTTCTAAAATAAAGATCAGGATTATTCTCAAATAAATTGGAAAGATCCCTAGAAAGAACTTTAGCAGCAATAATAAAAAGGGTGGAAGAAATATAATCACATTTCCTTAAGACATAAGAAGACTTTAAAAAAAACCAAGATTAGAACCATTGATAATTATAAAGAAATAGACATCTTCAATACAATTCTTAATAATTTTAATAAACATAGAATTAAAACTAAAAAACTCAAGGGAAAGGTAAATAAAGTTCCAATCAATATTATTATAAGCCTTGGCAATATCCAGCTTCAAAATCAAATTGCCCCCTCTCACCTGAACATCCAAATCTTGAATAGATTCTTGAGCCAATAGAATATTATCTGTGATAGCTCTACCTTTCACAAAACCTATCTGAGAAGGGGAAATAATTTTAGGTAATAAAGCAGTAAGAAAATTAATAATAATTTTAGAGATCAATCTATTAAACAAGGTACAAAGATTCATAGGAAGAAAATCATTCCAAGTGTTAATATAATTATTTTTGGGAATAAGCACTAACGAAGTAGAAGAAAAAAACTTAGGGATAGGGTTACCAGCAAAGAAATCCAAAACAGTAATAAAGATATCATTATGAATAATGTGCCAAGCTTTTTGAAAGAAAAGAGTGGTAAAACTATCAGGCCCTGCCACATAATCACTATTCATACCCAACAGAATCTCATTAACCTCCTCCAAAGAAGGAGGTCAAGATAGAGAGACATTATCCTCAAGGGATATAATGTTGGAAATAAAAGAGTAATCAATAACTTGAGTAGGATTGAAAACTTTATTGAAATGGGTATTAAAGTGATGAACACTTAAATTAGCAATCTCCACTATGTTGTTAGTAAAAGAGCCATCCTCCCTTTAGATTTTATTGATACTATTTTAAACCCTTTTTCTCTTAGCCAATGCATGGAAATACTTAGTATTATTATCACATTCAACCAAATGTTTAGTAGTTGCTTTTTGTTTCTAAAAGACCTCTTCCTAAACTTGGAAATTAAAAAGATTAACTTTAGAACTCTTTAAAAGAGTAAAATTAGCATTAGTAGGGTCATTTTGACATAAAATCTCAGTAGAATTCACAAGTTGCTCAACTTGTAAAATGTTAGAAAAAATATTTCTAAAAACATGACAATTCCACAAATTAAGAACTTGTTTCAACCTTTTAAGCTTAAGCCAAAGTCTCCTCATGCCAAAACTAGAATTATTTGGGTGTAAAGGCACTTGCCAATTATTTTGAACAACGTCAAAAAAAGAGTTATGAAGCAACCACATGTCTTCGAATCTAAATTGAGAAGGAAGATTAAAATGTCTATAATTAATGGTAATAAGTAGAGGAGAATGATCACACAAAGTTTTACTCATATGCTACACATTGGTGGAGTTAATGGAATTAAGCCAAGAGTCATTAAAGAGGACACGGTCAAGCCATTGCCATAAGTGACCCCTATTCCAAGTAAAGTTATTACCAATAAAACCAATATCAATCAAATTGCAAGCCAAACTTATATTATTAAAATCTTCCATAGCGCGATAAAGAGTGGAACCACCAATCTTTTCAGAGGGATTAGTGAGGGCATTAAAATATACACCAACAAACCAAAGATGATTATAAATACTATGAAAATTAATAAGTAAATCCCAAAGTATTTTTCTAATGTAGAGGGAAGAGGAAGCATACACAAAAGAGGCACAACAATAAAAATTAAAAGCCTCAACTTTATAATGAAATACTTGAGTAAAATCACTAATAACATTAATTTTAACTAGATTTTTCCAAAAGACCCAAATTTTGTTGGCCACATTCAAAATAGCATAATTGAAACCCAAAAAATGAGAGGTGCTTAACAACATAGAACAGGAAATAAGAGGCCCAAGTAGGACAAGAATAGAAATATTGTGCACACGACATAAATTCTTAACATGAATTCTAGAAGACAGGCAGCCAATGCCCCTCACATTCCAAATAATCATACTAAACATAAAGAAAAGCTTAATGAGAAGTATTCAAGAGAGTGTTTTTAGGAGGTTGCAAAGAAATATGCTTTGGCTTCCTTCCTCTTTTACTAAGAACTTTAATAAAACTAGTATCATTATCATCCCTGACAAAACATTTAGCAGCAATATGCATATCCTCAGTATCAGTGAAAGCATCGCCATATAATTAGAAGTAGAAGGAGTCTTACTATCATTATGTTGATTCAGAAGGGTAGTAGGACATTCATCCTCCACAAATATGCCATCATCCTCCAAATTATCAGTAGCCCTCTTAATAGGATCCTTAATGCATTTAGATAATGGAGAACAATGATCCATATAAACAAATTCACCTTCCTCTAATGGCATGTCATTCCTGTCACCTTCTTTAGAGGGCAATTGAATATCAATATTAGCTCCCATCATAAAGTCACGTTCATTTAAAGGATTAGAAGGCCTATGAGAAAGCAAGCATAATATCATTGGAATCACACACATTGTGATTAATAATGCAAGAGAGAGAAGTTCCATCATTAACATCCTTTTGAGCTTCAATAGTAAGTGAGTTATGGGCCACATTCTGTTCATAATCAATAGTAGGAATATTTAAACTGTTAATAAAAACTCCCTTATCAAGAGTCAAAATGTCAGCATTGGTAACAGCATTGTGAACATCTGGACTAGGTTCCTCCTCAAAAACCACTAACGGGTCCTTAATATGTTGTGAGGGGTTAAACGTAATAACCCCCAAAGGGGCCAAATTAGACACTTCCTGATCCACCACACCATTCATTTGTTTCAAAGAATTCTTAGTTATATGAAGGTGAGGGTATTTTCAAAAACAATCATTCATAGCATGCCAATGCATTTTAAAAAAAGAGAAAAATATTGGTAAATTCTCAAATTCAATTTCTTGGAAATAACCTTTGACTTCAGATCCAATCCATATTTCACTAGGATGTTTCTTAGAGACATACAACTCAACCAACATCCTAGCAACAGACGGCCTCGACACCAAAGTCGTAGCTTGGTCAGTTTGTAAGGGATGCCCAAGGATAGAGGCCATACCAAAAAGAATTTAATGGTTAAAAAAATGCAGTTTCAAAGTAGGAAAATAAATCCAAACCGGAGTAATAGGGGATTCCTCCCTAAAGTTAAAATCAGTAGTCCATTTCAGTAAACTAATTTGACATGCTTGAATATAATATGACCTTCTAGCACATATGCGGCTATAGTCAAGAACATTTGAAAGTTGGATAACACATGTCTTTGATCAAGTAAACTAATGTGAAATGATCCAAAGAGTTTTAAGTTAAGAAAACACTAACATATAACATCAAGATTCAGTCTCCTCAACACAAATTTACCAACCAGAGTTAAGGCATAAGGAGCAGCTAACTGATCAACAATCGAGCCCTCAAAAAGAAGAGCCAGATAGCCCTTAAAGGATGAATGAACAAAATTAAATTTTGGAGATGAAGATCCAGCGATGACTTCTTTGAAAGATCGTGTTTTCCCCTCAAAATGAGAGGAAGAAGATGGGTTTGATAACGAATCCATCTTCATCGCCCAGCATGATAAACCAAAGAAAAACTCAAAATTAGTGAATGAAAATGAGAAAAATGAAAAAAACCACTGAGAATAATCAAAAAAAGTGGAAAAACCAAGCCAGGAGGGCTAAAATCCACCGCACAAGGAAGAACCCTAGAATCACCCAAGAATCACCTCAGAGTGCAGAGAGACGTTACACGTTAATACCTATAATTTTTTAAAATAACATGATTGCACAGAGATGTTTACTACCTAATGTTGTTATAGATCAAAGAAATAATAAACCTCATCTTCGTCAAGATTGTTGGAGGCTTTATTAAGATCTTACCCAACTATAGTTATTTTATCTCCTTAAGACCACAAAACCCTTACCACCATATGTTTATTCATGCAAGGCCTATGTTTTAAGTTCATTAATTGGTTTTCTAGTCCCTTTATCAAGGCTTAAGATCACACTATATTTTTAATTTATGTAAGGCCTATACATAAATTAACTTAAGAATTGAGAAAATAAAAATAATAATGATATATTTAAGAAAAAAACCTACTCTATGCAATGCATGCCTTTCAAATCATCATATATTCAAAGAATGTTCTTAGCTACACATGAAGGCAATATAATACACAACAATAGTTTCAAACATTTTATTTAACTAAAGGATTAATGAGTTACAACTATCAAATACAAGATAACAAGATAAATAAAGTAAAACAAACTTTAGAAATTACCCAAAATGATAATACAAGTCCTTTGCACCTCCTCACTTTGCTCAACTCCAATACAAGAGTCTAGATATAAGAACACAAGGTATACTCACCTAAAGATAGCCAATAGACACTCACACACTCTAATGAGCCAACTCTTTACATAATGAATAAGGAAACTATTTATAATTTTTCTAAAATAATTGAACTAGCTCCATGACACTGGCATGGTGGCGCCATAGAACCAATGTACCAATTCACTAAATATCACTTTGGTTCACTATTCTATCACATCATTTTTCTTATTTAGCCATCTTCCACTGTGACATTGGGAAATTCTTTGCTGCAGCGTTCCCTTTGTGGCATTGTAGTGCTGATTGAATAGCTTGTCAGCGCTAAGCTCTCTAGCTGGTTCTTCTTATTTTTGAGAGCTCTATGCAACAGCAATAATGATTTTACACTATGACAATAAAATGAGTTTTAGTGTTGTGATGCTAAATTTTGTAGTACTTCAATGATGGTCTAATTTCTTTAAAATTTTCATTTTTTTAGCCAAAACACAAGGATTAAAAACATAAATTAATATAATAGCTATAATTTTGAAATGACAATTTTTTTTCTTAACATCACTACCTTGAGAAGCATGTTGTTATCTCAAAAAGTGTAAAGCTACTTCAAGAGCACATAATAATTTTAGAAGTGAGAAAATTCAATAAATAGAGTACATTAAAAAGTGTTCCTTAATACTATACAAATGCACCAAAAAGTTTATAAATATATTAAAAGTAATGCAAATAAATTATTCAAATGCTTCAAAAAGCATACAAGTGAATTATATAGGTTAGCCAAAAATGCATAATATTAAAAACAAGTATGACTACACATTGCAACTACACTAAAAGAATGTAAAAACATTGTGTAAAAGCATCCAAAATCATCATACGTGACCCCAATAAATATTCTAAATGCTCAAATGGAAAAACCTGAGAATGCTACATGGTAAAATTAAGTTGAATGAAAATATTTTTTTTAATTGAATAGCCACATGTTACATCAAATGTACTAAAAGCCCAAAACATAATGTCTGGAAATGTTGTGTAGGTCAAAAATAAAAAGAATTAAGCTCTCCCCACCTTAATAAATTATATTCTAAGTTCAAACTTACCTGCAAGTTCTTTGACTAAATACACCAAATTCTTAAACTTGAGGGATAAGAATGCTACATTTGATAAAATAAAAAAAAATGAATTTAAATTGAATTAATATTTAAATTGTGAAAGTATGTCATATGTCAATATTTAAAATTGAAAGTTTGTGAAGGTTGTTAAACAACAAAGAACTAGCTCGATGTTAACTAAGAGGGGGGGGGTGAATTGGTAATTTAAGATTTTCTTTAACAAAAAGAAAATCTTTTTATAACTTTTTCATTATCTGAAATATACAAATTTACCACTCAATGTGGAAGCGAATTAATTTCACAATAACAAATATGATCATAGTTTTTACCCACATAATTAATCACAAAAAAAATATAGTGTGGAAAAATAATAAGAACAAACACATCGGAATATATAGTGGTTCGATCCAACCTGACTTACGACCACTCATAGGAAACCTCTATTACAGGTATTGCGCTAAAACTAGTGTCCTCCTTTTTCCCCACAAAGAAAGGTAGAGAAGCCCTTACAAAATCTCTTCCACCAACCCGGTGTAGTAGAGGAACTTACTATTTTTACCCTCCTTGTGAGGCAAAGAACCTGGAATCCATTTTCACCCTAGTGGCGAAGGCATAGAACCTGTATTCCTTTTCAACCTCTAGGTAATGTCAGAGAACCACGGCCTAGTGTTGTAGAATGTTTTCCTGGAGAATCCAAAGAATCATGGCAAAGATATGAAGAAGATAGGCAAGAACATTTCTTGCAGTAACCTTGTGAATCCCTCACAACCCTCCCTCACAAAAAGCTCTTTATCTCTTCTCTCCCAAAGATCTCTAAAACTCCTACTCTGTGCTCCTTCACACGACACTTAGCAGCAAAAAACTTTTGAAAGAGGCCTAAGTGAGTTTTTAAATAGAGAGTCTCTCAAAAAGCCCTAAATTTTAATATATTGTTTAAGATCATATAGTATGATCCTATGATCGTCATGTATGATTAGTACAAAATAGCCCTTTTAGATAGTACAAACTACATTCCCATGCAGCGCTCAGTCTGTACAATATAAAATTGGGGGATTGTCCTATATGATTAGTTAAAAATCTATGATATTTTGTCTTATATGATAGGCGACTATAAATTATCATTCCAAGCATCATTTGGGTCATACAATATGATCATCCCCAATCATCCTGTATGATTTAATTAAACAAAGTAACCATAATTATTCTCCTAATTATAGGATAGATTTAGGCATTATTATCTTATATTGTACAGTACGATGCATATTATACAGTATGATTAGAATAAAATTTGAATTTTAAAATATTGCCAAAATTATGATTGGCAACTATTTTCATGATAATAATATACATCCTATATAATAAGGATTATTCAGTTCATTTAGCTTAATCAATCCTAATTAACAAAAGTACCCTAACTAATAATTTTTTGATTAACTGATATTCCATTACAAAGTAAATCATATAGTACGATTAGTTTAGAAAACTCATCTTCTTCCTGACTCACTAACTCACGCCCTTGAGTGAGTGTGTGTGTGTGTGTGTGTGTAAGGTTATTCAACTTTAGGATCCTCAAAGATACATGATTCACTCAAGAAAGATAAAAAGTATATAAACATTAAACATATATACTTTAATCCTAGTCTACCCAATCTTGAGATGATTGAAGTAGACCTAAAATGTTAGTGAGCAGAAAAAAATAGATATGTAATTAACTCAATTATCATGAGATAGCATGGTATGAAATCTAACAATGTTTATTATCATCAAAATCATAAGATTTGGGACCAAATTCTCAACAAAAAGCATACAAAAGCATTAAGTAAAATATATTGAATAGTGTATGAGTGCACCATGAAAATGCATCAAAAAGTGCATTATCTCAAAATAATGTACAAGTCTATAAGAAATCAAATTTATCTGAATGTAGTTTGATAATTAAAATAAATATTTGAACTTTTTATCTAAGAATACTAGCTTAATGAAAAATTAAACACGACTTAATCCTCTTCAACGATTTTGATAGGGTGAATAATCATAGAAATAATAAAGTAAAAAATTTTGAAAATCCTGATAGCCGAGTTGAAAACAAATCTCAATTAAAGGGGGCCATATATCTCAAAATGCCATCAAATCCTAATATATATAACATTTTAGGACAACAACAAGATAAAATATAATAAATTTAAAAATATTTTAGGTGAAATTCACTAAACTCGAATAAAACTTGATACTTTGCAAGTAAGTTGGTAGAGTCAATAAGATTAATAATAACAAAATGAAAATTCACAAATCCTCTATTAATGGTTATATTAAAATAAATTACAAATGGTAGGGTCCATTTTAAAAGAAAATCTTTTGTGATGCAAATATAAATACTTCAAATGATTTTAATATTACCTTGATGATGGTCGTGTGAAAAGTAAATCTCAACTAGTGACTCTTTCTTTTAAAATGTTCTTAAATATAGATGTAAATATTTCCAGGGCCATTACCAAATAAAACTATAAAAAAACTAAAAAGTATATAAAATATTTAAATATTTCAAATGAAAATGCATCACCCTAATATTTACAAACATCCATCCACTCTCCATAATGGTTCATTGATGGTGATAAATTTGATAATAACCGCAGCTCACTATAAGCTAATATCATATTAAGCATATTATTATGATTCATTCTTCAATGAAATCTCATTAGTAAAGAAGTGACACATATCTCTAATGGTTCTACCTCTAATTGAAATTTTAAGTAAATGATTATGGATGGGGCCCTTAGATAAGATGATTTTCATAAAATGACACCATTAAATTACGCGATCACAAGCCCATATATTCCATAATGTCTAAAAAACCTCTTGAGTAATGAATCACAAGGCATGTTTAATAGGGTATAAAATCCTTTATCAACTAAGGTTGACTTGAATTTATCCAATTAGACAAACATCCACCCAATTACAATAAGTTTTTATTAGATGAAGTAACCCATGGTTACCATAATGAGGTAAAAATCTTTGGACAATGGCTTATCTTAAATATAATCCACCTTTCAAAAATTTGTCCTAAATTTTGCAATTTAGAATTCAAGATTGAGTTTGATAAAATGTGATTTTTTTATGATAACAAAATATTATTATTAAGAATGTTGTTTCTCCTAACATACATTGGATATATTTTCTTTTTATTATTTATGTGCACTAATATTACAGGAAAATCATACTCCAGAATGCTAAAGACTTCAAGACATACTTGATTAGAGTTTCATGCAATGAATTATGTAAAATTTTTAATTTTCTTAAGTCTGAGAGAGTGATTGGGTAACCGTGCACACACACCCTGGGGGAGTGAGTCAAAACTTAAAATTTTAAAACTAATAATTCTATACAATTTCAAATTGTACTAGACAATTGTCATGGTATTTCCTCCAAAATAAAGTTAAGCAAATCGCCGAAAATCTTGTTACTGTTCGTATTATACAATGTCTGTTCATACAGATGACTCACAGAGTATAAAATAGATACATACCAGTTAGTCCCAAATGAACTCCTCATTTTTTGAATTATTTGTATTTTACGAAGCTTGGTTCGTATAAACCACTCACAAAGTACATAATGGGATCATCCATATTTGTACCAAACGAAGCATGATTTTTCAAAAAATTTTCATACTATATGATGTGTGGTTCATACAGATGAGTCACAGCATACAATCAGGGGCGGAACCAGCCTTAATTCTTAGGGGGGGCAAAATTACAAAAAGATAAAAAATATATATTTATAACAAAATTCAAACAAGATATTATATTGCAATAAAAATTACAAGCCTTGCATTCTATTTTGCATCTTCTGATAATGTTGTATTACAACTTCATTTGGAACCAAATCAAATACTTCTTTCTCAATATATGGCACCAGGCAGTCGTTGAGCCAATCATCACCCATTTTACTGCATAACCTATGTTTAACAATTTTCATTGCTGAAAATGCTCTCTCCACTGTAGTAGTGGAAACAAGCAAAGTTAATGCTAAAACAAGAAGCCGGTGAACTAAGGGGTACACGATATCTTTTTTAACCTTAATAAACTATTTTGCTAGATCAACAATGCTCTCCAAAGATGAGAACTCCTCGCTTGTACGAATATCAAGAATGTATGTCGATAGCTGGTGCTCTAAAGCCACAAGTTCAACTATAGAAAAATTGGATGAATATAGTTCTGCAAGACAAATTAATTTCTCCTTATTATAAGCAAAGAATGAGTTACTTGGATTTAGACATGACATACAAAGAAGCAATTCAGTACTAGTTTCAGAAAATCTATTATTTAGCTCTTGAAGTTGCATATCAATGATAGTGTAAGAGAATTCCACACGATAATGATGTAAATTTGTTGCTTCATCATTTTTGGGTGCTGATTGTCAACGGGCTTTAAATGTAGAACTCAAAACAGGAACATCAACTTCAAAAACATTGCAAAATGAGATACTTCTTCCAATAATGAATTCCATCCATTATCTCTCATCATCTGTAATTGTTGTTTAGAGATTTGCACTAACTTCATTGCATTCAATATATCTTGATCTTTTCTTTGCAGGGCCTGTGATAATTTGTTGGTTACACCTAAAATATCAATCAATAAGTGCAGAGCAAGGATAAAATCAAAAGATTTCATAGCATTTTTCAAAACACCAGCTTCAACAGCTTGTTGATCATGTACCCTATATTCTTTGATAATTTCAAGAACTTCAACAACTTAAGCATTTTATCTCTTTCATTTACATCGTAACACCAAATTGAAGGTCGAATTTCAGGATCAGCTGGGAGACTGTTAATATCAGTCTCCAAAGGTTCCTTCCTCTTTAGATAACGTTCCATTTGATATATCCTGTGAAAATATTGATCTTTAAAAATGATCAATGAAATCTTTACATAATTGTGGATTTAATGCAATTCTTCTAAGTTCTAACCTATCTCTCTGTTTCATTAGCAAATAATCAAACTATTTTTGAGGTGCCCCAACAAATTAATCAAGTAACCATAATCCTATTTGAGGTGTTATTAAAATTTCATTAGCAAATAAAATAACAAATAGCTGAAAAATACTCTTCATCTTGCTCGGATAGTGTTTGCTCCTAATTCGTACATAGCCGAAGTTCTCCTAAGAACCAAATAAAGGTCTAAAACATAAAAGCTCCCTAGACAAGAACTATTTTTTCTCCCTCAGAACAAAAATGAACTCACGGCACATAAAAAAATTTTCTTAGTTCTCTGCACCAAACCAGAACTAAGAAACAGGAAAAAAAATTAGCTGTAAATGTAGGAAAGATCAAGACGGAGCAAGAAACAGGAAAAAAAATTTTAGCTGTAAATTGGATTCTACCACTCCTTTCTTATTTCTCCAACCAAACCATGGCAAGATCAAGACGGAGCAAAATCACGGCAAGAAAAAGGCATTCCCGAAAGGAAACAATGGAGCATGAAAAAGGCATTCCAGAAAAGAGACAAGAAGGAGCACAAAAATAAGAAATCAGATATTCATATGACTGTGGAAATGTGGAATACCTGACTGTGCAAGCAAGACTGCGAGTCCGTCGGCGTCGAAGAGAAGGAGCTGAGTGGCGAGTGCCACTGCCGCGGTTCCACCTGTAGTCCGTTTCCGTCCACCGTCGGCATCAAAGAAGAAAGAGAAGGCATATTCATCGCTGTTGAAGCCTGAAGGTAGTCTCTCCTCTCTGGCTCGGTCGCTCCGTCGCTCGCCAGTCGCAAGAGATAAAAGGGGCGGCTGTGCGGGATATTTGGGAGAAACTTGTTTGATTAGGGCAAAAAAAATATTTTAGGGGGGGAAAATTTACAAAACAGCCCTACCTCTAATTAAATTTTTTTTTTAGGGTGGCAATTGCCCCCCCTCACGTACAAATGGTTCCGCTAGTGAGAGGAAATTATGAGGGGATTCAAAAGGTTGCCCAAAGGTATGAATTTCTTATTTGCTATTCAAAATTTTGCCCTAATTCCTTTAAGGCTCTTGAGATAATACTTTTAAAGAAGATCATGGTACTCTGCCATCACTAGGAGGATAAGAAATGATGTTGGTACTCTACTATCACCAGGAGAGAAAGAAATGACATTGGTACTCTAACATCACCAGGAGGGTGAGAAAGGACATTGGTATTCTGCCATCACTAGGAGGGTGAGAAAGAACATTGGTATTCTGCCATCACCAGGAGGGAGAGAAAGGATGTCGGTACTCTACCGCACTGTGTTGGTAGAAAGAGTTTTGATAAGGGCTTCTCCACCTTGTTGTGGAAGCAAAAGGAGAGTCACTTATGTTTAGTGCAATACCAGGATAAGTAGTCTCCACGGAGAGAACGTAGGTATAATTGGACTAAACCACTATAAAATTTGGTGTTCTTCTATTCTTTTAATTTTTACTACATTTTTATTTTCTGCACTTTATTATTATTGTGGTTGAAAAATATTTTGTGAAAAATTATTTCTACAAACTATCACATACTTCAAGATCATTGAATAATATTTCTTAAAATGATTTTCTAAAATCCAAGAATTTTTTTTTAAATTACCAATTCACCCCATCCTCTTAATTAGCCTTGGGATAATTCTATTAGGTCTAACAACCTATATGAACTTTCAAGTGGTATTAGAGCCTTTAAGATTTAGATAACTTTTTGAAAAATGATCATTACTACATTTTGAAATTGAAACATTCTTGAACGATATTCAATCACTAGACCACCGCTATTTCATAACATTCCTATTAACTTTTGGATAACTCATATGTATACTTTTTTGCAATCAATTGACTATTGCCTACAGATTTTAGTACAGGAAGGTTACACTAGACCCACTAGATTTATTGATGGCTTTAGGATTGAAACACTATTTACTGATTGGACATTAGAGGAAAAAGACCTAGCTCAGTTAAATGCAAAATGTTTAAATAGTTTTTTCTGTGCTCTGAAATTTGAGGATTAAATGAATGTTTCAACCTATAAAACAGGAAAAGAAATTTGGGATAGACTTTATATAACATATGAAGGAACTAATGAGGTGAAATAATTTAGATTGAACATTTTATTACATGACTGCATACTTTTTTGCATACAATTGAATTAATCAATCATTGACATGTACACATATTTTACACAGATAGTTACCTCATTGCATGCTTTAGGTAGGGAACTAACTAATTCAAAAAATTTTAATAAAATCCTATGATATTTACCTACTACTTATTATATAATGATCATTGACATAATTGAGTCAAAAGACCTAAATATTTATTCTATTGAAAATTTGCTTGGATCAATGATTGCTTGCAAGCAAGAAGTGACTTAAAGATAGATTGATGGAAGTGACAAGCGAAAGGAGAAGAATATAACATTGAAAGTGGATGATTTAGAAAGTGATCAATCACTGCCTCAGGATGAAGAAGATATTGCACTCATGACGAAACAATTTAAAAATTTTTAATGGTGAAAGAAATGAAAACATCAGCAGTGGAATAAGGGTAAGTTCCATAAGAATACAAATTATTCTAATGATGTGATTTTTTACGAATGCATGAAGCCTGGACATATTAAGACCGACTGCCTGAATCTCAAAGCTTATCCTAGCAAGAAAAAAGTTGAGGAGAAAATAAATGTTAGGAAGGGTAAGAAAAGGCTATAGAGAGCTTTCTAGGCCGACTTAGCTTCAGACTCCTTAGAAATAGAAGCAGAAGAGGAAATCACAAACTTATGCTTAATGGCATCCAAATTTGATCATTCGGATCAAAAGGAGGTATATGATCTATCCTATAATAAATTATTTAAAGTTTCTAAGAAAATATATATTGCATATAAAAAAAATCAAAAAATTGCATGCTAAACTAAACATAGAACATTTAAATTTTTAAAAAAGAGCATGATATTCTTAGAAAATATCACACAAACGTAGATAGCAATCACATGGCCTTATTGGATGAATATAATGATTTGAACAAAAAGCATGAACTATTGAAATCATCACATACTAAACTTATAAATGATTTTAAAGTGTTTATGGTTGAATCATATCATAGATAACATGAGTTGAAAGTTGATAATTCAATTTTAAAAAGTGCAAACTCATATCTTATAGAAAAATTCAATGCCATTAAGATAGGTAAGACAATGTTCGAATAATTTTACAACCCTGATCAGAAGTGTACAATTTTAAAACCTAGGAAAAGACATTATAATATATATAGATTTGTAATCCTTTTCCTAGTGTTAAATAATTTTCATGTGGAATGATAGGACATATCTCTCACACTTGCATAATTCATAGTAGAATGCATTTAGTGTGGAGACCTAAGATATATAGAATGCAGCATATCAAGCATGCATCTATTTTTTTTTTCATTATCAAGAGGTAAACACCAATTTATTTGGATTCCCAAGTCCAACCTTTGATAATTTTGTAGAGAATCTCTTATATAAGTCCTCATGAGAGTGTTTGGTACTTAGATAGTGGATGTTCGAAGCATATGACTAGAGATACAACTCAATTCATATCACTGGAAACCAAGAATTGAGGCAAAGTGAAACTAGGAGATAATACCACTAGGAAAGTGGTAGGTACATGTATGATTGAAAATAAGAAAATTTTCTTTATTGAAAATGTATTATTTGTTGAAGCCTTAAAACATAACTTGTTAAGTATTAATCAGCTTTGTGATAAGGGTTTTAGTATTAAATTTTTACCGTTAACCTACATTATAAGCCAAAATGAAATTAATGTGTTGCATAAAAATAGGGTAAATAATATATACATGCTTGATTTAAACTTTGTTAAATCTTCTAATGATTTTGATCTCAAAACAATCACTGATGAATCATAGTTATGACATAAAAGACTCTATCATGCAAGTATGAAAAATCTAATGATGATTACCCAAAAAAGAGTTGGTTAGAGGGATACTCAAATTAGACTTCACTAAATATCACCTGTGTGATGCATGTCAATTAGGAAAATAATTGAAATCCTCCTTTCATTCAATTAAAGATCTTAGAACTAGCAAACCACTAGAAGTCATACACATAATATTTTTGACAAGTTAACACTGTAAGTTTAGGAGAGAAGGTTTTTGTGTTTATAATTGTTGATGATTATTGAAGATTCACTTGGGTCAAATTCTTATCACATAAGAGTGAATCATTTAGGAATTTAGAATTTTTTCTACTTGGATTTAGATTAAGCTTGGGTATGAAATTCTATTAATTCAAAGTGATTATAGAGGAGAGTTTGAAAATGAAAATTTTGAAGATTTTTATAAAGAGCAAGGAATTGATTACAATGTTTTAGCACCTAGGACCCCTCATTAGAATAACGTTGTTGAAAGAAATAACAAAACTTTGATAAAAGCCTCCTAAATCCATGTTGGCTGAATATTCACTTCCAAAATATTTTTGGGCTGAAGTAGTTAATACGACTTGTTATGTTCTAAGAAGAGTGAACATTATATATATGTTGAACAAGACACCCTATCAACTTCTTAAGGGAAGAACACCTAATCTTTCACATTTATATGTATTTTGATGTAAGGTGTTCATTCATAATAATGGTAAAACTTTGTTAGAAAAATTTGATCCTATATCTGATGAAGGAATTTTCTAGGATATTCTATTGTTGGCAAATCCTATAGAAATTTTAATAGAAGGTCTTTGGTAGTTGAGGAGATCACACATGTAGTTTTTTATGAATCTAGTATTTCTGAAGAGCCAAAGTTGGAGGAAGAACATAATGAAGAGATCTCTCAAGGAATTGGAAAAATAAATCATGAAAAGAATGTTGGAACAAAAAATACATTGCCTAGAGAATGAAAATATCCTAAGAGTCATCCTAAATAATTAATTTTAGGAGACCCGAGTGAAGGGGTATGACTAAGAATGGACTTAAAAAAGAAGTGAACCACTCAAATTTTATTTCAATGATTGAACCCACTAATATAAATCAAACACTTTTTGATGAATTTTGGATTTTGTCCATGTAAGAAGAATTGAGTTAATTTGTTAGAAATGATGTTTGGGAATTGATCAAAAGGCCTAAAAATCAAAGTGATGTTGGAACTAAGTGGGTTTTCAAAAATAAAATGAATGATTTAGGAGTAGTAGTTAGAAATAAGGCAAGCTTGGTAGAAAAGGGATATAATTAAATAGAAGGAATTTCTTTTGAAGAAACTTTTACCTATGTAGCCAAAATTCATGTAATAAGGGTGTTACTAGCTTTTACCTCTTTTTAAAGGTTTTAAATTATTTCAAATGGATGTTAAGAGTGCCTTTCTTAATGGGGTGATATAAGAGGATGTTTATGTTGATCAACCTCAAGATTTTGAAAATTCAAAATTCCTTAATCATGTGTTTGAATTGAAAAAGATATTATATATAGTAAAATATACACCTAGGGCTTAGTATGAGAGGCTAACCACTTTCCTACCAAAAAGATCATTTATTAAAGGAAGTGTGGACACCACTCTCTTCTTAAAAATAGTAGGAGATGATATACTCATTATTCAATTATATGTTGATGATAACTTATTTAGATGAACCAATAAAAATCTTTGTGATAATTTTTCAAAAATAATGAGTAGTGAATTTGAAATGAGTTTGATGGGAGACTGAAGCGAGTTTCTTGGTTTTAGCACAAAATAGAAAGAGGATGGAATATTTCTTAGCTACTCAAAGTATATTAAGGACATCTTAAAAAAATATGAAATATATAAAAATAAACCAATGAGTTTCTTAATGCAGTTAGATAAGGACTCTAAAGAAAAATCTATTGATTAAAATAAATTTAGAGGAATAATTGGATCATTACTTTACTTAACTACTAGCAGACCATATATCATATTTAGTGTTTATTTATGCGATAAATTTTAAGCTGGTCCAAAGGAGTCAAGTTTGACTATTGTTAAAAGAATTCTTGTATATCTTTAGAGAACACAAAACTTACAGATTTGGTATCCTAAGAATAGCTCTTCATTTTAAATCATATGATATTATGATTCAGATTTTGCAGTATGTAGGGTTGATCTTAAAAATACTTTTAGAACTTGTCAATTCATATTAAACTCTTTAGTTTCTTGGTCTAGCGGAAAATAAAATTTAGTTGCCCTTTCTACTACTGAAGAAGAATACATTGCCTTAAGTAGTTGTGTGGCATATGTTCTTTTTCAAAGATTGTATATAGGAAATCATATATTGTCTGTACGATCCTATTGTCAATTTGCATATGGACAAACCTAATACCTAGATATGATTATTATTATTTTGATCGTCTCAGACAAATAGATGATCGTCTGTACGATCGTATTAGTCAAAACATTGTACAAAACGACTCCTCGGGAATGATAGTTATGAAAAAGACATTTTATTTTTGGCAATTTTCATTCATATGTATGAAATTATTTTCCTTCCATTCGCTTTTTAATCGAGACCAAGGGGATGAGGGAGAAGAATCTGATGAAGAAGGAGCACATACACCTGGACTTGATCATAGTTTCTATCAAGAAATGGTTCAACAATTTGATAGACTTGAATCTCATTTTCAACAATGGTTTGATCAAATTTTACTCACTTAAACTAGTAAAATGCAAGATATAATGAAGACATGGGGTGGATCAGAGGATAGTTTGACTCAGACAATACTCAAGTAGCTACCATCAACAGCTACTTTACGATGTTCACACCTCCTCAGCCACCTCCAGATCAGGGTCCTTTAGAGTATTAGTTATTATTTTTCATTGTACTTGATTTTTGTGTTATTTCTTTTGGAACTCATGTGATGACTTAGTAATGTTGTTGTTTGTTCTAGTATCATGTATTGACTATATTTGATGCATTTGTGTAATAATTTTTTTTTAATCTTCTTAAATTGTTTTAAGTTTTTATAGACTGATCAATTATAGTTGATATATGAAATAAAATTTTAAAATACTTTGCTCTATAAATTAATTTCCTTACAAAATTTAATCTCTCAATTTTTAAATAAAATTATGGTTAGATGTAGATTAGAAGATCATCTTCATGTTCATATAGACAAATATTATTAAGTTATAGTTATTGTAAAAGTGATGTCTTATTTTAATTTTATTTCCTATTTAATGTGTTTATTTTTGTTAATTATTGGATTTTAACTTAAGATTTATTGATAATGGAAAGATTAAAAATGTAAAAAGATGCACAAAGTGTGTTAGGCTTGAAAAGAAATATACGCAATGTTCACCAAAAATGAAAAGATGCACAAAATTAGCCAAAATAGAAAAGATGTACAAAGCGTGCCAAAAACAAAAAAGATGCACATATCGTCAATAGAAAGTTTCATTAAGTTCTTTCCTTTTTCTTTCTATTTCTTACACAAATCCATTTAATCAACAATAATCTCCACAATTTAATTAGAAACTAATTAATCTTTATTTCATCATTTTTGTAATAACTATTTTTAATTGATATGTCTATAATGAATTATGAACCTGGTTAATTGTTCTTATACTAATTTTTCTTTGATTTGAAATATGAGACTTCCCTTTTCGCATCAGGATGTTAATGTTGTCTTTATAAATAGTTGAAAATCTTTTTCTTTATTATCTATTATATCTTTTAGTAGAAACTTTCTTTTTCAAGAGGTTTTTCCCTTTTGCTATTGTTAAAAGGGGGAGTCATTATTTATTATTTATTTGTTTAATTTAATTGTACATGTTTATTGTGTATGGTTGTTTATTATTTATTTATTTTTATTTAATTTTGTGTATTTGTTGTGTCTGGTGTGCATGTATTTTATTATTGTGTTTGGTGGTGTATATTTTTTTTAATCTGGTTTTATTTGCTTTTCAATTAGTTTTTATTTTGATTTTGATTGAAATCCCTTATTTTTAATTGAGAATTTATTGAGGGGAGTTTAGGAGAAAAAGGACCTTTAATATTAATTGAAACAATAATTATTTTGTCATCATAAAAAAGGGGGAGATTATTGCAATTTAGAATTCAAGATTGAGTTTGATATAATATGAGTTTTTTATTATAACAAAATATTATTATTATGATTCCTATTTCTCCTAACATACATTGGATTTTTTTTTTTGTTGATTGTGTGTATTAATATTACATGGAAATTATACTCCAAACTAATGAAAACTTCAAGACAGAGTATATTATGGTTTTAAGCAATGAAGTCTATAAATTTCCTATTTTTCTTAAGTCTAAGAGAGTGTGATTGTAATTGAGTAACCGTGCACACACACACTAAGGGAGAGAGTTAAAACTTAAAATTTTAAAATTAAATATACTGTTTGATTTCAAATTGTACTGGATGATTTGTCATGGTATTTCATTGAAAATAAAATTAATTAAATCGCGCCAAGAAATTTTCTTACTGTTTGTACTGTACGATGTCTATTCATATAGATTACTCATAGAGTAAGAAATGGGTATGTGCCAATATGTCCCAAACAAACTCATAAACTTTTGAAATATTTGTACTATACGAGGCTTAGTTTATACATACAACTCACATAGTATGAAATGGGATTGTTCACATTCTTAATAAATAAAACATGATTTTTTTTTAACTGTTTGTACTCTATGAAATGTGGTTCATACAGACAACTCATAGTGTACAAAATGTGGTTCATACAGGATTGTACAAGATGATTTAGTTCATGTTTAAGCTATTCATATAGTACAATATCTGTTCGTACATACAACTGATAGATTAAGAAATTAGGTTTATACATGGTTTTTTTTTAACTATTCGTACAGATGATCCACGATCATACAATATGATCTAAATATGTTCTAATTGTAATTTTTAGTTTTCTGGATGATTTTTCTTATCTTTCATTTGTATGGGTCCTAAAAACTATCATTCTATATCTTACTGCGAATTTCTCTTAAGAGTGAATAAGGAGAGTATTTGGGAGAGTGTTTTTGAGAGTGAAGAGTGAGAGATCTTATAAGAGGAAATTATGAGGGGATTCACACGGTTGCCTAAAGGTAAGGATCTCTTGTTTGTTCTTTAAAAATTTTACCTACTTCCTTCAACGCTCTTGAGAGAAGATTTTTAAATAAGACCATAGTAATCTTCCATCACTATAAGAGTGAGAAAGGATGTTAATACTCTTCCATTACCAAGAGGGTGAGAAAGGATGTTGGTACTCTGCCTTTACCAGAAGGGTGAGAAAGGACATTGATACTCTAACATCACTAGGATGGTGAGAAAGGATGTCAGTACTCTGCCACATAGAGTTGGTGGAAGAGAGTTTTTGTAAGGGCTTCTCACCTTACTGTGGGAGAAAAAGGAGAGCCACTTGTATTTAGTGCAATTCCTAGAGGAGTCTATAAGTAGTGGATATTGGTCTAGTTGGATTGAACCACTATAAAATTTGATGTTCTTATATTCTTTTACTTTTTACTGCTTTTTTTTATTTTCCATACTTTATTATTATTGTGGTTGAAAAATATTTTGTGAAAATATATTTCTACAAACTACCGTGTAGTTCAGGATCATTAAATAAAATTTCTTGAAATGGTTTTCTAAAATCTAAGAGATTTTTTTAAATTACCAATTCACCCCCATCTTGGTTAGCTTTGGGATAATTCCATTAGGTCTAACAACCTACAGGATCTTTCACAAAAAACATTTGGAAAAATATCAGGGTAAGCCCCACTTTTACTAAATGAAAAGAACTTACATAGGAAGCCTCAAAAGAGAAAAATAAAATACAATATTAAAAAAAGGCATCTATGGGTCTAATGGTTGCATCGAAAAACCTCAAAAAGAAAGTTATCGAAAGAAAAAAAATGGACCAAAGCTCGTAGGACCTGGGAAGTAGGAAACGCCTTCCTATAAAAAAGACCAACATTGAATAGTCCTCCTTGGTTGCTAAAGAAATTCATCATCCTATGCAGATAGCAGCAATATTGACAAAGGATTAAAACTGAAACAACATTTTAGTATATAAACAACCCAAAATTAGTAATCATGCCAGATTGACCATAGTAACTTTAGTGGAGCAGAGAAACCTGCCAATAGATAGAAAATCTAAAACAACAGATAACCCAAGAACCAAAGGAAGCTTTGAAATTTTTCAGGACAAAACTGATGTCCAACCTTGGAGTTAAAATAACACAACATCATCACCTATATAGTCCCAGTACCCAACATCTACATAATAGCAAAAACCAAAGTAGCAATAACCCAAAAACCCAAGCCAGCCACCAAGGTTGCTAGAATATAGCCAATAGCCATCCAGGGGGCAAAGAAAGGAACTCACATCATTGTCTAGATAGGTTAAGTACCCAATAATCACATAGAAGATATTCATAATGAAAAGAAAATTAATAAAGGAAAGAAAAAAAACTCTAAGCATCCAAAAAGATTGTCCATAAGCATCAAGAATATTCCCAAGTTCCATAAAGCCTTGGCCAACTGTATTGGGGGAAGGTTGTCACATCATTATCCCTAGAAAAAACCAACAATCTAGCCCCAATGAAACCAAAAGAATCCCAGGAGAAAGAAGACACATGTAAGAATATTCTCCATAAAAACATATAAGATAAGACATAGAGCCAAAGAAAGGTATTAGAATAATAAGCTTAATCATATATAAAAAAATTTCCAACTAGTAATCTTAGCTCTAATAGCCTTCTTTAACAAAATCAAAGTAGTATTGATACAAGAGTGAGAGCCCCCCTTACCATTTGTATTTCCTTTCTCTCCAAATATAGTAGATGGAAGCACAAATAGCCAAATATTAGTATTTCTTTTTTTAGATAATAGATAACTTGTGATCTCCAAAATTCAATTGAAAACATGACAAATATTAGGCTTGAATACAAAAATAATAGCTCCAAGAAATAGAGATCTTAAAATGCTAAAAGAATAATCACAATCATAAAATAAATGGGAAAAAGATTCACCATTACAGTTACAAAGAGGACAAATAAGACTAGCTGGAATGCCACTTAGCCTAAGTTGATCAATAGTTTTAAGCTCACCAACCAAAGCAAGCTAAGGAAAAGAGGAGAACCTCAAACAAATCTTTTTATGCCAAATATATTTACCAATCAACCTCAACATACAATTTATAAAAATCAATAATAAAATCTGAGAAATTAGGATTATCCATATTGTTCCAAAGAGGGAGATCCCTTGCAACATAATTAATAGAGATGGTAGATATTGGGTTATGAAGGAAGGAGGACTAAATATATGGAATAACCCTATTCCTATTGAAAATAATAGCAGCCACAGAAGCAATAGAGGGAAAGGCATCATTTGAACCAGGGAATAAATTAGCTAAAGAGTTACCACTACACCAAGGATCCCATAAAAACGTATTGTCATTGCCATCCCCAATCTTCTAAGAAATATTAGATTTAATAGACTTAACAACCTTAACCAAGTGTTGCCACCAAGAAGAAGCTTTACAAGAGATAGTCTTCCAAAAAGGTATATTATAATTTTTAAACCAACAAGTTAGGAGAGAATTGGAAGAAATGTATCTCCTATTCAAAGAAGAGGAAATGACATGAATTAAAGTAGAAACCAAGGGAACCCCAAGACCCACATAATTCTTTGGATGATAGGTTTCCTCCAAATGATAAGATGCATCTTTTTACCTTGAATATAACCATGAACAATAAACTTTGTGCAACATTTATAAATGAATTTACAAGAAGATTTAGGTAAAATAGAACCTCTAATCAAATAGGATAGAGAGTTCCAAATACTAAATTTAATGAATTAAATTTCCCTAACAAAGGATAAAAGCTTAGCCTTCCAGCCCTCCAACATATTAGAGATATTTTGCAATACAAGGAAAAAAATTTGGTTAGTCTAAGCTTCCTGGAATTATTATGAATCCCAAGATAACTAATAAAGCCATTACTCAAGGTTATATTAAGAATGTTAGTAATATCAATATAATTAGGGGTGTATTTGGAGTTAACATAACTCTTATCAAAATTGATTTTAAGGCCATAGGCATTCTTAAATTCAAGCATAATGTTATTTAAATTAAAGGCAATAGCCATAGAAGCCTTGCTAAAAACAAGGAGATCATTAACATAAAGTAAATGGGAGATGGAAGATCTAACATGACAAAAACCTTGAAAATTGGGGAGCTTGTTATTATTATCAAGAAGATTATAAAAGCATTCCTTAAATTTCTCCTTGCAAGAAGTCAATACATGAATTGTTGGAGCCCAAAAACAAGTTCTCTATGAGTAGTAAAAGTTGTATTTTGAATATTTTTGGAATAATCTCTTAGAGTTGAAGTTATCACTTTCCCTTTATCAATTATTTCCCAAACAAATTTCTTTAATGTTTATATCACTAAGGTGATTAAATTTAGGTGTGTCTTCAAATCCTCTTATACAACTAACTTGACTGAAGGGAGGAAAAAAGTGGAAGGATTTCAATAAGAAAATTCAAAGAAGACCTTTCAATAAGATCTAAATAAAATTTTACCCAAGAGGGAGTAGAAGAAGTAATACCTTTAGTCACTCTTTGGTCGACTTTAGTACTTAACCCATAATTAATTTGTTGACTAGTTGTTATTTGGTTAACTTCAATATTAAAAATTTGGACCCAAGTCCTGTGATTTTGAAGATAATAAATATTATTAGATTCCTTACTATACTATCTCAAATTAATTGCTATTATTGCATATATTTTTTCATATGCACTAACATTTCAGCTCTACTGTACACTTGTAAGTTTGATCACCTCAAAATTGGATATACTAGGATTAAGTATGTCGTGAATTATCTATATTTTTAATTTTTCATATTTTCACTTTTTTTTAGTCAAATCATGAATTTGGTGGATACTAAGATTGGTAACCATGCATATATACACACAAGGGAGTGAGTTAGTGACAATATTAGAAGTTGAAGTTTCTGAACTAATAATATTATACGATCAGCTAATAAAAATTATTAAAATGACTAATTATTATAATTAATGCAAGTAACATTAATCGTACTATATGAGGAAGATCGTACAGGATAATCAGTTGAAATCAAGATCCCAACTACCAATAAAAAATTAGGCACTTTTTGAAATTCAAATTTTGTACTAATCATACTATACAATGGGTATCGTACAATACAATATAATTAAATCTTACCTAAATTAATTTTATGATTAGGGGACAATTATGTATTAATTTATCCAAATAGCTCGTACAAGATGATACCAATCATACAGTATGACCTAATTCATGAATGAAATGATAACTTATTATCATCAATCATATAGAATGATAATCCAAATTATTTGAACTAATCATACTGATAATGATCAAAATTTTCCTTGAGGATCAGCTCAAGTTTTTGAACTGATTATAAAGCATCTAGACCTTTGTATAGTACTAACATGAATACTTTAAACAAATTATACAAGATGATCCATGTCGTACTTTATAATTAGAGTCACATAATTAAATTTTAGGGCTTTATGTAAGGCCTTATATTTAATCTCTCACATTGACTTGTTTCAAGGCTTTTGGCTGCTGAGTGTTTTTGAGAGGAAGCTTTGAGAAGATCTAGGAGACCTTTAGGAAGAAGAGGGAGCACTTATGTATGAGGTAGAAGTAATGTGTGGGGTTCACATGATTGCTCCAAGCAAATGTCCTGCCTTGTTCCTCCAAGTGTGTCTAGGTTTCTTGGGTGGCTCTGGAAAAAGTTCTTTGGCCCAAGGACGTGGTTCTCTACCATAACAAGGAGGGTGAGAAAGGAGTTAAAGGTTCTCTACCTTCCCTAGAAGGGAGAAAAAGATTGAAGGTCTACTACTATTATTGAATCTTGATTAGGTTGTTAAACCTAAGCTAATGTCCAAAGGCTAACCAAGAGGGGGGGGTGAATTGGTTATTTTAAAAAATTACTCTTGGATTTAAAAAATTGAAAAACTTTATAGATTTATAGCAAGTTAATTGATAATATTTGAAAATAATATTTTCAACCACAGAATAAAAACTTACAGTAAATAAAATGCAGAAATTTAAATAACACAAAGATTTATAGTGGTTCGGTCAAACACGATCTACATCCACTCCTTGAAGACTCCCTCTTCAGGTATTGCACTATTAGCAAAAGTGTCTCTTCTTTTGCCTTCGCAACATGGAAGAGAAGCCTTTACAAAACTCTCTTCCACCAATCCCCGGTGCGACAGAGAACCGTCATCTTTTCACACTCTTCAAATGTAGGCAGAGAATCATCGTCCTTTCACACTCTTTACGTGTCGGCAGAGAACTGTTGGATATTCACACTCTTCAAGTTTTAGTAAAGAACTACCGTCCTTTTACACCCTCCAAGTGTCAGCAGAGAACTAGATCTTCTTCAAAGATCTTCTCACGAATAATTTAGAAAGATAAGAGGAAGAGTGAAAAACACAAATCACACAAAGATCCTTACCTTTGAGTAACCTTGTGAACCCTTCACACTCCACTTGCAAGAAATCTCACTCAAACATTCTCTCACACTCTCTGTTTCAATTGCCCTTGAAAAGTCATGAAGACAATACTTTTTCACGTTAGTTTTTAGTGGATTTTTCATACAAAAGACATGAAAAATAATCCAAAAAACTAAATTTTACAATTTTGAGCGTACACGATTGTACAGTATGATCAGATTTCATACGTACGAACAGTTCAAATACTATTGAGTACAAACCTGTTGTTAATATGTATGAAATTTTTTCATACCCGATCATCGTTTGGTACGAACCAAGTTCGTCTGGGATGAATAGTTAGAAAATTTTCAAAATTCATATGTATGAAAAAGAACCCCAATATTTCATACTCTGGTTGGCGTACGTACGATGATGTCACTGCCTGGTATGATCAATTAAAAAAAATTTTAAATTCTTTTGAACAAAACATCAGGATGAAATGGGACCTCACATTTTCCTACTCTAGAAGGCATGTACGAACTAGGTTTGTAAAGTATGATCCATAGAAAAAAAATTGCACGACTTAGAACCCATCGATTTCGTACTTTGGAAGGCATGTACGAACGGTATTTATACATTATGATCCATACTTAGAAAATTATTTTTACGCATTTCGGAACCCATCCATTTCGTTCTCGTGAAGGCTTATACGAACTATATTCGTACAGTACGATTTATACTTAGAAAATTTTTCATTTCTATTCATTTCACAGCATTATGGGAAAAATAATTAAATAAATCTTCCCGTACAAAGTGAAATTGTATAATACGATTAGTTTTAAAAATTCAAGTTTTAATCTCCCCTTGTGTGTGTGTGCACAGTTACTCAATTACAATCACAGTCTCTTTGACTTAATAAAGTGATAAATTACATACTTCATTTACAATAGTCTTTAAAACTAATATGATTTGAAGTATTCAATAATTCGGAGTATGATTTTCCTAAAATGTTAGTACATACAGATAACAAAACAGTGCATCCAAAATATGTTAGGAGAAATAATAATTAAAATATTAATATTTGAAATCATAAAAAATAAACATGTTGTAAAAATATCAATAATAAAGAACTAGTTGCAACAATCTCAACAATCTCTCCATTTTTTATGATGACATAATAAGTATTGTTTGAAATAAAATTGAATGTCATAAATTTCTCATTAACTCCCTCAGAATAAATAAATATGTGAATATAAGGAAATTCTTTTAAGAACAAATTAATTTATTTATTTTTAAATTTTAAAATATAAAAAAAAAATAAAATAAGAACAAAACACAAAACAACACTAACACAACAAAAACGTAAAACAACACTAACACAAATATGATTCATTTGGATCTGATTGAAATCTACCACAAAAAAAAACACTGAACATAATATCAGATCTACTAGCAGTCAAGTAAAACAAAGATCCAATTATTCCCCTAATTTTTTTTTTATCAATAGATTCTCCCTTTGGGTCCTTATCCAACTAAACTGAGGAACTCATAGGTGCACTAATTGGTTTAGCATTGTCTATTTTATACTTATTGAGGATGTCCATACTTTGACTGACTAAGAAATGTTTCCTCCTTAATTTGCTTAATGCTAAAACCTATAAAGTAACTCATATCTCTCATTAGACTTATCTCAAATTTACTACTCATTATTTTAGAAAAATCATCACAAAGATTTTTATTTGTAGATCCAAAGATGTTATCATCAATATAAATTTGTACAATGAGTATATCGTCTTCCAATTTTTTCAAAAAGAGAGTGGTGTCCACACTTTCTTTTTCAAAAGATCTCTCAAGTAGGAAAGTACTCAAGCTCTCATATTAAGCCCTAGGTGCCTATTTCAATCCATATAATTCCTTTATTAATTTAAAAATATGATTTGGGTATTTTAAATTTTTAAAATCTAGAGGTTGTTCAACATAAACATCCTCTTAAATCACCCCATTCAAAAAGGCACTTTTAATATCCATTTGAAATAATTTGAATTCTCTAAAACAGACAAAGGCTAATAAAACCCTAATTGCTTCAAGTCTTATTATAGGGGTATAAGTCTCCTCAAAATCAACCCCTTCAATTTGGTTATACCCTTTAACCACCAATCTAGGCTTATTTCTGACAACAACTCCTTAGTCATTTATTTTGCTCTTAAATACCCACTTAGTTCCAACTATACTTTGATCCTATATCCTTATAATTAATTCTCAAACTTCATTTCTTATAAATTGATTTAATTCTTCTTACATTACCAAAATCCAAAATTCATTCACAAGTGCTTGATTTATAATTGTGGGTTGTATTATTGAAATAAAAGCAGAATAATTGACTTCTTTGCTTAATCCATGCCTAGTCCTAATACCCTCACTTGGTTCTCCTAAAATCAAATCCTTAAGATAGTTTTTAAAAAATTTCAAATCTCTAGGCAAAAGGTTTTTTTTCTCCAAATTTTTATCCAAAATAATCTTCTCAATCTTTTGGTAGTTATTTTTTATTTCATCTTCTTCCAAAATTTTAGATTTATCAAATACAATATGTGTGGTCTTCTCAATTACCAAAGTTCTTTTGTTAAATATTCTATAAGATTTTCCAACACTAAAGTATCCAAAAAAATTCTTTCATCTGATTTTGGATCAAATTTTTCCAAGGTAGATTTTCCATTATTATGAATGAACACCTTACATCCAAAAACTTGTAAATGTGATAAATTAGGTGTTCTCCCCTTAAGAAGCTCATATGATATTTTATTTAATTTCAATCTAATATTCACCTAATTCAGAACATAACATGCAGTGTTAACCACTTCAGCCTAAAAATATTTAGGAAGTGAATATTCTACCAACATGACTTGAGTAGCTTCAATTAATATTTTATTCTTTCTTTCAACTATCCCATTCTACTGATGGGTTCTATGTGTAGAAAAATTATGATCAATTCTTTTTTCTTTAAAAAAATCCTCAAATATCTTATTTTTAAATTCTCATTCGTGATCACTTTGGATTGTTAAAATCTAACACCCTGATTTTCTCTAAATTCAAGTAAAAAAATCTCTAAACTCCTCAAATGATTCACTTTTATGGTATAAGAATTTAACCCAAGTGAATTCAGAAAAATCATCTACAATCACAAATCCATATACCTTCCCTCCTAGACTCACAGTTCCAACCAGTCCAAAAAGATCCATATGTAAAATCTCCAAATTTTTACTAGTTCTAAGATCCTTATTGGAATGAAAAGAGAATTTCATCTGTTTTTCTAATTGACATGCATTGTAAAGGTGGTCCTTAGTAAAGTCTAATTTTGGTATACCTCTCACCAAATTCTTTTGGATAATTTTTTTAAGAATTTTTATGCTAGAGTGACAAAGTCTCCTATGTCATAACCATGATTCATCAGAAATAGTTTTTAAATAAAAAGTATTATGAGTTTTAATATAATTTAAATCTAGCATATAAATATTATTTACCCTTAATCCATGCAAAACATCATTTCCATTTAGGCTGAATATGCAATTTTACACTATATCGTTTATCACATAACTGGCTAATACTCAACAGATTATGCTTTAAGTCTTCTACAAGTAACATAATTTCAATGAAAAAATTTTGCAAGTTTCCTATCATACCTGTGCCAACCACTTTCCTAGTGGTGTTATCTCCCAGTGTAACCCTGCCTCCACTTCTGGCTTTCAGCGATATAAATTGTATAGTGTCTCCAATCATATGCTTTGAGCAACCACTATCCAGGTATCAAATATTCTCACGAGGCCTTGTATGAGGGTGCCTATAAAACTATTAAATGTTATAATTGGGAACCCAAACAAGTTTAGGTTCTCCTTTTGACAAAATAAAACTAGATGCATGTATGATATGACTTGGTTTATGCATCTTTGGTTTCCACACTAAATAAGTTTTTTTATATAAAGTACAAGTGTGTGTTATATGTCCAATCATCCCACAAGAAAATTATTTTACTCCAGGAAATGATTTTTTCAATTTTTTATAATAACTTTGATTCTTCCTAGGTTTTAAAAATTTTGGCCACAAAATATGATTAGTAAAATCTTCAAGTATTGGTGGTATCATATTTTTCTCAAGAGCTTTTACTTTTAATTTAAGAAATGTGTTTAAATCTTTTAACATGTTCTTACTATAATTCAAATAATGCTCTCTACTCTCTGATTCATCCTTAAAATCTTTAAATATTTTTTTCCAATTAAGCATAGGATAATTTTAAAGTTTCATTTTTTTATTCAAGTCATCAAATTTATAAAGTAAGCTCATGTGGTTGTTATCTATCAATGCATGACCTTTCCTAAATATTTTGTGTTCTCTTTATAATTCTTGCATTTCTAAATTCAGACTAGCATGTATTTTCTTTAGTTTTCTATATATATCATGAATTCTTTTAGAAACTTCTAACAATTTATTATAGGTTAAGTCACATACCTCTTCTTTATCTGACTGATCAAGATTATCGGCTATTAAGCACAAGTTGGTGACTTCCTCCTCCTTTTCTATTTCTGATGAATCCAAAGCTGAGTCTACCGAGAAAGCTCTTTAGAATCTTTTCTTGTCCTTCTTCATATTTGGTTTCTCCTCTACCTTCTCCTTCATAGGAGTGGCTTTTAGGTTTGGACAATCTAATTTTATGTGTCCAGGTTTCCTGCATTCGTAGAAATTCACATCATTAAAAACTTTAATATTCTTATTAAACTTATCTCTGTTCTAGTGTTGGCATCTCTTTTGCTTACTCTTTATAAAACTTTTAAATTGTCTAGTCATTAAAGCAATGTTGTCCTCATCCTCAGGTTATGATAGATCACTCTTTGACTCCTTGACTTTCAGTGTAATGTTCTTCTCGTTTTACTGTTCACATGTATTAATCTTTCTTTGACTCACTCCTTGCTAATAGGCAATTAGTGAACTAAGAAGATTATCAATATAGTAAATATTTAAATCTTCATACTCTATAATAGCAGTTATTTTAGCATCATATGCAGTAGGCAAATAACGAAGAATTTTATTAACTATTTTAGCATTCATTAGTTCCCTACCCAATATATGTAAAGAAGTGACAATTTGAGTAAATTTTGTATACATTTCAGAAATGGATTCAATTGGTTTCATGCAAAATAATTCATAATCATATAACAAGATGTTTAGTCTAGATTTCTTTACTTCATTTGTCCCTTCATAAGTAATACAAAGTCTATTTCTTATATTATTTCCACTTTTGCAAGTGGAAACCCGCATGTAGTCTTCTAACTTAAGTGCACAAAAGAAATTGTTTAAATATTTTACATTAAGTTGTGCTAAGTCACATTCTTCTATAGTCTAATATATAAAGGGGATTTCAAATCTAATACCATCAACTAATCTAGTTGGTTTTGTATACCCTTCTTGAACTAAGATACACATACGATAATATAGAGACTATAAAAATGTAGACATGCGTGTTTTCCAAAAATCAAAAAGGAAATTATTAAATAAAGGAGGTCTTGTGATCGAGTACCCTTTGGGTGTGTTTCGATTTCCAAATATAACCATACTCATTTTTTAAAAAGTAATCTAAACTTATAGTTTTGAAATAAAGCTCTGATACCACTTGTTGAATTTTAGTTAGGTTTTTAAATCTAAGTTAATGTCCCAAGGCTAACCAAGAGGGGGGTGATTGATTATTTTAAAAAAATTACACTTGGATTTAAAAAATTGAAAACTTTTATAGATTCATAGCAAGTTAATTGATAATATTTGAAAACAAAATTTTTAATAATAAAATAAAAACTTGTAGTAAATAAAATGCAAAAATTTAAACGACATAAAGATTTATAGTGGTTCGGTCAAACACGACCTACATCCACTCCCTAAAGACTCCCTCACTATTACCAAAAGTATCTCTCATTTTTCCCCCACAACAAGATAGAAAAGTCTTTACAAAACTCTCGTTCACCAATCCTCGGTGCGGTAGAGAACCATCATCCTTTCACACTCTCCAAGTGTTGACAGAGAATCATCGTCCTTTCACACTCTCTAAGTGTCGGCAGAGAACCGTCGGCTGTTCACACTCTCCAAGGGTCAGTAGAGAACCATCGTCCTTTCACACCGTCTAAGAGTTAGCAGAGAACTGGATCTTCTTCAAAGATCTTCTCACGAGCAATCTAGAAAGACAAGAGGAGTGAAAAACATAAATCACACAGAGATCCTTACCTTTGAGTAACCTTGTGAACCCTTCACACTCCACTTGCAAGAAATATCTCTCAAACACTCTCTCACACTCTCTCTTTCAATTTCCCTTGAAAAATTATGAATACAAGACTTTTTCACGTCAGTTTTTAGTGGACCTTTTATACAAAAGACACAAAAAACCGTTTAGAAAATTGAATTTTATAATTTTGAGCATACACGATCGTACAATACGATCGAATTTTGTACGTACAAATAGTTCAAATACTTTTTTAAATTTTTTTTTTAAAGTTTAAATACTGTTACGTATGAACCTGTTGTGAATCAGTCTGAAATTATTTTATACCTGATCATCGTCTGGTATGAACCAAGTTCGTCTGGGATGAACAGTTAGAAAATTTTTAAAATTCATCTGTATGAAAAGAACCCAAATATTTCGTACTCTAGATGACATACGTATGATGATGTCATCGTCCGATATGATCAGTTATAAAAATTTTCAAATTCATTTGAATGAAACATCAGGACAAATGGTACCTCACATTTTCATACTCTATAAAGCATGTACGAATTAGGTTCATATAATACTATCCATACTTAGAAAAATTATTTTTACGCGAACTAGAACCCGACCATTTCATACTCTAGAAGGCATGTACAAACGGTATTCATACAGTATGATCCATACTTAAAAAAATTCTTTATACGCATTCAAGAACCCGTCCATTTCGTACTCATAAAGGCATGTACGAACTATGTTTGTATGGTATGATTTATACTTAAAAAAATTTTCATTTATGTTTGTTTCACGGCACGACGGGAGAAATAATTGAACAACTTATCCCATACGAAGTGAAATCGTACATTACGATTAATTTTAAAAATTGAAGTTTTAATCTCCCCCCTATGTGTGTGTGCACATTTACTCAATTACAGTCATACTCTCTTTGACTCAATAAAGTGAAAAATTACAGACTTCATTTACAATAGTCTTTAAAACTTATTTGATTTGAAGTCTTTAACTATTTGGAGTATGATTTTGCTGAAATATTAGTATACATAGACAATAAAGCAGTGCATCCAAAATATGTTAGGATAAATAATAATATTTTGAATCATAAAAAACAAATATGTTGAAAAAATATCAATAAAAAAGAACTAAGTTGCAATAATCTCAACAGCCGTCACCTAGAGGGTTACAAAGCTTCCGGCTCTCTACCGCACTGGTTTGGTGGAAGTGATTTGTTTAAGGGATTCTCCGCCTTGGAAGTGGGGCAAAAACGGAAATCACTATATTGATAGTGCAATACTTGGAGTGGAGGATTCCAGGGAGTGGACGTTGGTCATTATTTGATCGAATCACTATAAATCTATGATATGTTTGTTCTGATTTTTTATTCTTGCATTTTTACTTTTTGCATTTTAATTCTGTGATAATTGCTTGTTGATAATTGTGATTAATACTTTGTTATACTATTTAAAATATCATCATCGTTCTTTTAATGTTTTGGTAAATTTATTTTACTTCCGCATTAATTGATAATTATTACTTATTTATCAAATATTGAAAAATCCAAAAATATCATTTTTATTTTTGAAGTAAATAATTAATTTTTAAATTCACCAATTCATCCCCCTCTTGGTATTCCTAGGGACAAGTTCACTTAGGCTTAAAATCCTTATTGAATTTTCATTCAATAGCCATTATTTCATTAGATGGTTGAGTGACTTCAACCATACTTATTATAGTAGGTGACTGAACGACATCAACTTTCTCAACCTCTATGTGTAATTGAGCAATATTAGTCTTTGACATAACCATAACAAAATAAATTTCAACTCTCTAATAGGGAAATTCTTAAAAACTGAGAGGTTCAACACAAGGCATCTTATATAAGAAGTTGCTCTTAGGAAAACGAAATGCATTAAATGTTGTTCAAGATAAATACATTTATACAATTTATTAAGTGAAAATTTTGTTATTTTTGCCTTTTCTTTGAATTTCAATATCATTATAAAGGAGAGCGGTCTTTAGTAGAGTACTTGTCTATTTTTATAGCGGGGGGGG
>NW_021318734.1:181458-261837 GCF_001605985.2 Dendrobium catenatum
TATATATATATATATATATAGTGACATGACTAATAAATATGGAAAAGATCATGGGCACATTGGGAATATTCCATCAGACGGCACATAGTGATCCCCTTGATCATGAAGCATTTAGATGCCATAGAGATACATATATACTTGAGTGATATTGGGATCATTGTATTCATCTTATCGAGCCGCTCGATTCGACTATAAACTGGATGACCAAATAATTTTCAAATGTGACATGCTTATAGTCGAATCTAGAGGCTCGATGAGATGAATACAACAAGCTCAAGATTATTCTTTTTTTTCCTTAAGTTAGATAACATTAAGTTTATTTAATATTATTTTTCTCTAAGTTATAGTCTAGTTTTAGCATAATTTATATGATTATACTCCAACTTATATTATTACTAAAATCAATATTATATTGAAAGATAAATGATAAAATTTTTCTCTTAAAAATTTAATAACATAAATAGGTTAAATTATTTTAAAAAAGTTAGTTTATTATTATTAATGTTTATTATTATTATTATTATTATTATTAATTATTGTTTAATTAATTTATATCTTGCCCACCCTGAAAAAAGAAGCTGGATCCGCCCCTGATTACTCAACTACTCGAGTATTAATACAAGACATGACGACGACCGCTTAAGAGCGTGGTAAATGACCACTTCAAATCAGACCTTTCATTGAGGCTTCATAATTATAATATTTTTTTTCTTATTTTCCTTAACGCAATAGATATAGCCAATTCTAAAATACTCAAGCCTCATCCAAATTTATAAATAAACGTTGAGGGTGAGCCAAGTTTATACAATTTTCTATACCACAATATTATTTAACTGAAATCTCAAACCTTCTTACTCTAGTATTATTCTTTTCAAACTCTAAATTTCTTGTTTTTTGTTTTCACTCAATAATCTCAATATAGTTGATGTGATTTAAGAATAATTCTCAATTGAATAATTATATTTTTAATGATTACTACATATATTTATTTTAATATACTTTAAGTATTATATTCGTTATAATATAGGAATTCTCAGCTAATGGTATGCAATAAAAACTTTTCTTGATGCCAAGCTTATATTGAACCTTCCTTTGTGCCCCCTCATTTACATGCACTGGATCAATGTTCCGTGTTCCATTGTTGCAGCGGATCCTCATAAATGCTTGAAGGCAATGATACATCTGTAATTTACTGCAACTGATATGGGCAGACTCGTGCATTGGAAAAAATAAAAAAATGCTGCATCAGGTTAATTAAACCAAAACCAAAACACAAACGAGAAAACGCAGCAGGATGAATCCAAGAACCGAATGATCGTCTATTCTCCAAGCGATCTTCTACTTTTGGTGACCTCTACCCCTCCGTCCTCTCGCCATCGAACTTTTATTTTATCCTGTGATTGTACGCTCCTCTAAGTTCGATTCTAAGCAAAAAAAATACAATACTGAGTACTGAGTTGCACCGAGTTTTTTCAAAAAACTGAGTATTGCACTATTTTGATCTAAAACCGAACGTAGAGGAGCCTGTGTTCATGAATGTAATAAAAGTTCCTCGCCATCGTCTCTCTCCCTCTCTCCCTCTCTCTCCGATATTGTTTTGCTTGACTGCTTCGTTCTCCACCTCAGCTCTGCCTCTTTCTACGTATCGCAGACGGGAAGATTAATTCTCCTTTACCTTCAAGCCGCTCTACCCTTACAACCTTCGATGCAAGGGTGAAACTCCCATCAATCACTCACCGACTGTAGGTTTACTGGACGCCTAAATTCCTGTTCTCCTAAATTCCTGTTCTCCCACGATCTATCCCAACCACCTGTTCTCCCACGATCTATCCCAACCGCCTGTTCTCCCACGATCTATCCCAACCACCGATCGATCTCCACGACCTGATTTCCTCCGTTCCCTACCCTCTCCATCTCTGCCACTTCTGAATTCTCCCACGCCTTTGTACATATTCATTTCCTTGCCCTAGGGACCAATTTTGGGGCTGGAATTCTCGACTGACTTATCTAGGGTTTTGTAAAGCTTTATTTTTCAATTAGGAAGAGTTTTCTGGGGCAGGCATCCTTGGCTTCATCTGATAGAGAGTCCCTTTACTATTGCAGCGTTAGGGAACATGCGTCGGTTTTTGTAGTTTCCTCTTGTTGTTTGTTTGTTTTTTTTTTGTAGCATGAAAGCTACGAAGGGTTTTGATTTGTTTCTCGCCTATCAAGCTGTAATATAGGAGCTAAGCGAGTGTTCCGTGGATGAGTTCAGAGCATGAGGACCCATTGTCGCTTCCATCCCCGATGGAAAGCAGCGCGCCTATATCGGATCAGAAGTAAGCGATCTCTGTGATATTTGCTTAGTTTACTGAAAGAATTGGCGAATTCATGTTCTTCTGCTTCTAAGCTGTCTTGTTTTTTGGATTCAGGAAGCCGAGAATTAGGTATACGAGGGATTTTTTTTTGTCTTTGAGTGAGTTGGATGCTTGCAAGAAGTTACCCAGTGGATTGGACAAATCAATCCTGAGGTATACATTCTGTTTTCTTATTAGATTTGTTCCTTGTTGAATTTTATCTGTTATTAATTAGGCCATACACATATTTCTTTTTCTCCTGGGGACAGTGATCTTGAAGAAGCTACTAATACAGCATTTGAGCGGCAAAGAAGTGTTGGCAACTTATCTTTGCACGGTTCAAGGCGGGGAGAGTATGGTTCACTATCGCTGAATAGATCAGAAAATTCAAACAGCTATACAAAAGGGATATCCTCGAGGTGGGACACTCGGTCATCTGGATCAAGTGACAGGGAAGGAGACTTGCTGTCCGACCGGGAATCCTTTACCCAAGGTCTGTTTGATTTTCCTTACCTTTGTCCTCCATGCTTTTTGGTGAATGTTTTCTTCTTTTGCTCCTCTGTTATAATATGCAGAATTTTGATTTATCTGCTTCTGTCTGTAGATAGTTGGATAGATGCATTCACTTAAGTTTACTATGCTAGCTAGAACACTATTAGAAGGATTTTTGCATTGATTCTGCCATTGGGCTTACCCAAAACTTGAACCAAAGTCTTTTCTGGGACATCTGAAGCAAATTGATGTTATTGTTTTGTTTAACTGCAGATGATTGCCTAAATGTAGCTTTTATAGCCAGCTTTATTATGTTGTTAGTATTCATTGTCGTATTGGCGTTATATGGCTGTTTCAGCCATCCAATTCATCTATTAGGTTTATAGAATTAAGATTATTTTCACTCTGGACTTTGGAGCCCTTAAATTTTGTGTGTTGGTAGCCCATTTTGACATGCCATTATTTAAGCAATAAGTTTGTCACAATTGTCAGCTGATTGCCCATTTTAACATGGCATTGTTTGAGCAGTAAGTTCATCACAAGTTTCCATCCTTATTCTTCACTCACTAGAGAAGAAACTTTATGATCTATATCAAGGGTGCAATTTTCTTTTTTTGTACATATTTATGGTCATGCAGGTCTGCATTGCTATGGAAGTTTTGTTTTTTTATAATTTTTTTGGGTGTAGGCGGGACTCAATCTCATGACCTTGGAATAATTTCCAAAGGCCTTTATCAATTAACCTAGCTAGTACCCACTAGCAAAAATTTGAATCTTGTATCACGGATTTTGTAAATAAGAGTTTATGACATTAGTAGACTCATTTTATGGTGTTTTATTTTTGCTTATTGGGACAACCAACTTGCATGGTATAATAGGTGATTTTTGTTATTGCCAAAAGCATTGAGTGGCTTCAGGTATGCAATTTCACCTGCTTAGTTTTAACTGGGATCTCGACTCCATGGGGATTCAAGTTTTAGCCCTATTTTATTTAATTTAATGTTTGTGCTGTAGAAGTAGGCTAGTTCTTTTATTTCTATTATTTGAGAATTTTAGGACCTTGACACAAGTGAGCCAATATTATGATGGGTTTTTTTAGGTGTACCCTTTAAACATGTCTCCTATCTTACTCTTTATACAATCTGACTCTTTGACATCATATCCATTACCTCATGTTTGATGAATAGGTGGCTAATGCGATTGGTAAGCAATTATTTTAGGCATTCCTTTCTAAGAACATAAAGTTTTTAGGCATTTGATGTACCTATGACATTCATAACAGCACTGTTTCTTTAGCAGTTAACACAGCCTAGTGATTGAATTCTACTAAATAATTTTATTAATTTTCTTGTGAAGATGGTGAACTATAATAGAAGAAAACCTTTTTTTTTTATTTATTTTTTATTTATTTTTTTTATTTTTTTTAAACCTTTTTTTATGTGAATTTGTTCAGTTGGCACAAGTTTGGAGATCAGCTGTTTAAATTCTTACAAGTTTGAATCATGTAATGCTATTTAGTTAAGCTGTTTGACGATGATCACATTTTTATTATGATGGCAAGAAAGAAATTCAGGAACTGCAATTGGTTTGTATAGCGCTATATGTTTAAAAAAAAATTATGGTATATACTTAATTGGAATTATATTTATAACCATTTGGATGTTGGTCTAAAGGTTTGATATTTTCTTGAAATCAAAATGCTTTTGAACTTGGAATCTTTCGTAATTTCCAACATATAATCTTTGTTTCAATAGTTTCCTTGTATCATTCTTTTGACTCAGATTAAAGTATTGCTGTTATTTTGGTGACTGATTATTTTATATGATATCAAATATTTTATTGTTTGTTGACTCCAAGTTTCTTTTGATGATACTAGATGTTTTCAATCTCTATTGGATTTTTTGTAAATAGTTACTTTTCATATATTTTAGTTTCAATTGTTCCTTCAATTCAATGCTGTTGTTCTCTTGAGTCAATTGCTGTTTGAATACAATTCAATCTAAGATTAAAACCATGTTTAGAAGTAGTGTTTGGTCGATCTTGATATGAGGCAAGCTTAGTTGGTGAATGGTTAGATCCAAGCTTTGTTCACACCATGCCCAACTCGTTGGTTTTGATTATAATAAAATTTTTGGCCCAACATGCATACATGTAAACATTCACATACATTCATGTTCTATATATATATATATATATATATCTTTCTCTCTCTTAATTTAAGGAGCTGTTTGGTTGCCTGAAAAAGAAATGCAGTGTAAAATAAATACAATGTAAAGTAAATGTAATACATTCCGAATACTTTGAGCATGTTTGATTGTTTACAAAATAAATGCAGGAGAATTGTTTCCCTTGTTTGGTTAGGTATATCCAGAGTAAAGTAAAAGCATTTTTTTAATAATTTATTTTGACATTAAAACAAGTGTATTTATAAAAGCAGTGTATTTATGTTAATTAGTATTATTTGGTGCTATAAAATAAAATCAGTTTATTCATTTATTGCACAATCTTATTATAATTTTTTTTATAAGATATAAAATTATGCTATGTATTAACTTAGCAGTGTGCTGCAATAGACGAAAATATACTTGTGATAGAGAAAAATTTTAATTTTAAATTATTTTAAAATTTAAAATTTTTATTTTTCAAATAATGTTTTTACAAAAAAATTGCAGAAAACTAAATTTTCAAACCGATTTCTTTGTTTAATTTAGTGGTAAAAACAATTGTTTTTTATTAGCAATCAATAAATAACACGATTCTCAATCATAACATGTAAACAACATTAATGTAAATATACAATTAGAAAACAAAATATAAAAATATACCCATTGTTCGTAGTTATAATACAACAAATTAACATGAAACAGTTTATAGTGATAACAACTTTAATAGATATGCCAATATTCAACAACTTAAATCAGTTTCCTAACTTTTTATGCATCCATCTAGCATTCGAATCTGTAGGTTTTGAAAGAAAAGATCGTAGGCGCAGCTGAAGGCGATCGCGACTGAGGAGGGGCTAACGACGCCTTTTGACTTCACTCTCTTCCTGGAGCTGATGCGGAAGCACTTGCGAGCCGAGCCTTTTGACCACCAACTCCGCGGCGCTTTCAAAGTTCTCGACAAAGATTCCATCGGCTTGGTATTGGTCGCCTACCTCCGCCACGTTCTTACATCTATTGGGGAGAAACTCGAGCCGAATGAGTTCGATGCGTGGATCTGTAAGGTTGATGTCTTGCCGGATGGCACCATTTGTTACAAGGACTTCATCCTACGCATGGTCGCCAAGTGATCATGTTTCGTGGTATTTAAGAGCCAACGACTTTCATTGCCGATGGAAGAACGATCGTAGAATTCTTGGAGGAGAAGAAGAAGAGACTGGAGTTGCCAGACGTTGCCGACGCTACCTCCGTTTCCTTATTTTGACTCGAACGAACGAAGCGTTGCAAAGACAGGACAGTGTAGACGGAGCCCTCTGCAGACGGTACCTTGCCGACAGAGTGGAGCATTGCCAAAGGACGTCGGACGCCTTAGAGCGGAGCTTTACCAAAGACAGAAGCTGTTGCAGAAGGCCCTAGCTAAAAGCGGAAGACAAAGTCGAAGCCTCGCTTTAGCTTCTAGACGCAGGAAGGAGCCGCTCGGAGGAAGACACTAGCTTGGATGTCGGAAGGCAGGAAGAAGCCAGGAGAAGAAGTTCGCCTGAACGCTCGCTCAGACGACTCGATCGAAAGCTCCTTCTGATTTTCCTATTCCGCTCAGATCCACAGAGACGCCCCTCCCGATTATCTTAGACGGGCCGACAACAGCAAGAAGTCTTAAATCAGATTTGAGATATGATTAAGACATGATATCAGCCTTTATTGCTGATATAATCAAATCAGCCTTTATTGCTGACATAATCAAATCAGCCTTTATTGTTGATACAAACAAATCAGCCTTTATTGCTGATACAAGCAAATCAGCCTTTATGGTTGATCAAATCAGCCTTTATTGCTATTATAAATACAGTCTTCATTGCTGGAAACCGGAGGAATACAAGTTCACACAACCGACCTTAATTATCGGAATATTGAGGATAGTTTTCCATGATCGACCTTCATTGTCGGCTTTCTCGTGTGATTGATATTCTATCTATAACCAATACAGCTCTACCTCTGAGCGAGTAATTGCATGCTGGTTTCCAGCTTGAGGGGGAGTGTCAAAATCTCAGTCATCCCTTGGCATTTGATCTCACGGTCAGGATGAGAATCCGTGGGAGACTCACCTGGATCACGCCAATATCCTTCTATATTTGGGTAGCTGAATTAGGAAGGATTATATTGAGGTAATTATATATCAATTAGAAGTTATTTATTTCTTTATTAAGACATCTTGTATAGATCTATAAATAGGGATAATTTTGTATATTAATTAGAAGGTATTTTTAACCTTCTCAAATTCTATGAATTCTAACATCATCCATTTCAAGCTGTAGTTTACTGTCGTTCAAGACTCTGCAGAGTCACGTTTCAATTCAAAAGCTCCTCAAATAATTTACAGATCATGTAAGCACATTTTCTACTTAAAGAATTTATGTTCTTTTAAAGCCATAGAGGAGATATAAGAAACAAAAGAAGGACAAGAGACTTCATAACAAAAGTCAATCACAAAATCAAAATTTATTTATTGGATATGAAAACAGCATACAATCATAAGAAACTATTGTGACGTGTATAATTACGGAAGTTTTAAATTCACTGTAAACCATCTAAACAAAGATATCATATATAAACCCACAATATATGAACAAGTAACCTATAACATAAAATGGTTAATGTGTTAAAAGATTGTTAAATTAAAAGAAAATAAAGCAGGGGAATTCTTTTAGTGACCAAATAATCAAAATCTTGTTGATGCAAATGGGTTTACAATATAAAGCATTAAGTAGATAGTCTGAATGTAGCAACAATAGAAACCTTAAAAGAAACCAGTAAGCCAAAATCTATTTAAGAGGTAAGACTTTTGTGAAGATATAAATAGAAGATTCTTATCATGGTACAGGAGAGTAGTAGTGCATAATCACATATATCAATATAATCAATAAAAACAACATTTTGTATGCGAGTCAGTAGTAGAACTTAGTAAGTTACATGTAAATTAAAAAAAAAAGAAAAAAACAAATCTAAAATCCATCATTTTGCATGCGAGTCCACATGAATTGAGCAATTTCATCTATTTTATCTAGCCATTCTCGCAAATCATTTACATCTGCTTGCTCTCCTCTTCTACAGTAGCTTCTTCTAGCCCATTCATCCTCGGATTGAATGAATTCATCGCCACCTTCTGTAACTATCCAATTATGCAGTATGTAACAAACAATCACAATATTAACTTGAGTTTGTGGAGGAAAGTAGGGTTCACATTTTATAATTGTGAAACGATTTTTCAAGGAACCAAATGCACGCTCAACAGTTGTGCGTAATGAGGAATGCCATAGATTAAAAAGCTCCTTTGAATTTGTAGGTTGAATAGAACTAAATTCCTTCAAGTGATATCTTGTGGCACGTTATGACGAAATAAAACCATTGCGTGCGGAGTAGCCACCATCAGCCTGATAATATTTACCTGTTGGTACATGTAAACCATCTAATCTTTCTAATGCATTTTTAAGTACTGCTGCGTCATGAGAAGAACCTTCCCAACTAGCAAGCATGTATGTGAACCTCAAATCAAAATCTACTGTTGCTAAAACATTTCGTGTTGGATATGGTTTCCTTCCTCTAAATGCGGCTTCGTTTTCTTTTGGAATCCTAGCTTTAATATGAGTTCCATCTATCGTACCAATACAATCTTAAATTTGACACAAAGTATATTTAGGATTCTGTAATAAACAGAGAGTTTTTCTGATGCAAGACTAAATGCGAGACAGGAAATTTTCACGAAATATTTAAAGAACAACTTTAGATTTCTCGTTATTAACCACTAAAATCATGAAATAAAACAATTAAGCGGTTACGTCCGTTTAGGCTAAGCTACACGAGAGACTAAACAAAATCAAAATATTTAGAAGAATTAAAGCAATGCGTACAAAGTAGCTTTCATCATAACGTTGATCTAACAAGAGGTCTAAAAGCAAAGAAGTAACAATCCTACGTTACTAATGGATGGTGACAGTGGAACAAAATCTCTTGCTTGAACAATCTCCCTACGAAGTAGTATAAGAAAGTACACGATTCAATGAAGAATATCACCTTTGCGGAGAATCATCTTGATACACCTTTGCAGAGAATCTTCTTGATACACCTCTCGAATGGTAGCAAAAGAAAGAATCTTCTCTTATAAGCGGAGAGAGGTTAAGCCCCAAATCTTCTTCCAAAATACAGAAAAGAATCTGAGTCCAAAATCTGAGAAGACTTCCAGTTTTTCCAAGTTCTTCCACAAAGCTGCATAATTCTTTTGAAGGAATCTGAAATATTTTAGATTTTCTTCTCTCAGAAATCTGAGAGGAATTCCAACTCTCCGTGTAGGGAGGAAAAAATTTGCAGCTAGAGTTAAGGAAATCAAGCAAAGTGACGTCAAGGAGGAGAGGAGATATGAGAGGGAGGGGAGAGACGGGTGACAGGGAAAGGAGGCCGACGGGATTGAGAGGGGTTGGGGCTCTTCTTTCCTAAATCCAATATCCAGTTTTAGGAAATAAAATAGAGTCTAGGGATGAAAGGAAATTTCGGTTAGGATGAGATTAGGGGGAATTGAAATTCTTTCCTTAAAACAAGGATGGGGATTAGGAAACAATTAAGGATTTAGCCAAGAGTGGCCGGCGGCAATAATGGGCAAGAGGGAATTTGGGGGTGAGGTGTCATGCTTGCATAAATCAAATTTAGGATTACGAAGGTAATTAATCAAATCCAATTGAATTTGAAATTCAAAAGACTTGATTTAGGAACTTTCCAAAAAATAGCATGACAACTTAGGAAAGATTTTCAAATTCAAATTAGTTGGATTTGAATTTTAAAAATCTGTCCAAAATTAAATCTCCCAAATTAGGCAAGGATTTCAATGGGGATGAGGAGGTGGATGGTGGCCGGCGGCTAGAGGTTGGGCCGGCGGTATGAGGGGTCGGGTGGGGTGTTGGTCGTGGGTTGAGGGAGGAGGGGGTTGGGTGAGGTGACCGACGGCTTATGGTGGAGGAGGTGGGAGTGGAAGTTCGATTGAGGGGGTGATGATTGCTTGGAGTTGGAGAAGGGTTTGGGCGTGAAGATGTCCGGTGGTGGTGGTGGAAGGAGGAAAGACAAAGACAAAGATAAAGAAAGACCACGAACCCGGCCGTCTCCAAGGTTGGTGGGTAGTGCGCAAGCTTCCCTCTCTTAGGGATCTCTCTCCATCAACACTCAAACTCTCACAAGAGCTCATGCAAGAAGACAAATGCAGGAAAATTTTCTTCATCATTCATTAACTTCAAAATAACAAGATGAAAGCTATAAATAGCCTCATACAATGACTTAAAGCAAAAAGGACTCAAATACCCTTAATGGGCTACAAGACTCAATCCCTCAAGGAAGGGTAAAAACGGAAAATGCTGAAATAAAAAATTTACATCATTAAGCAGACAATAATAAAATCAAAAGTACATCGGGTAAATCGTGGCCGTTGATTTACGACCGCGTCGACAGTAGACTTTCCAACTGATGTCCCCATCATTTTCATTGAATAAAAAATTAATTATACCTTGAAAATTGGCATAAACCTATTACTTGATTTAATCTTATATTGAGTTTCAGGTGGTGGAGGCTTGATAAACTCATTGTGTAACTCCCCAACAACATGTAATGCAGCTTTGAAGTACCTACTAAAAATTTCTCCAGAGCGATGAAAGTTAAATCGGATGACTCGGTTACGAACACTATGCCCGAGTGTATGTAATAACATAGCAACTTGTTCCTCGATCCGCACATTTATTGTGTCTAACAACAATCCTCGTGTATGCATTAAATCACATAATTTGAAAAAATGTGCTCGTCTCATGCGTACCATGTCACACAGTTAGAATCACATCCATTATATAACCTAGAAAGATATGTGTCACGTTGTATATTCCGTTGACGATCATATTTTTTTCTTTGCGAATCTGTTGCTATAGTACACATACTGTACTAATTGCAATACAAATAACTTTCAGCAATCATTATATTTTTGAATCTCATGTAGTTCAACAACATTTTCCAATGGTTTTTGTAACTATAACATCAAACTTCATGCAAAAAAAAATATTAATGTGTAATAATTCATGAAATAAAACGAGTAAAAAAATAAAATCATTATTTTTTTGAATCTCAAGTTTGTTTTTTAATAAAATCAGACTAGTACTTGGTACAAGTTCATTGTTTCGGTGACGCCGATCTCCTTTACTTCAAATGCGTCATGCAAACTATCTGTTTGATGAAATAACTCTATTTGTTAGTTTCATATTGGTGTTTTTAGCATGAGGAGACTGACTTTTGGGTTTAAGCAGGATAATCATGATATATAAAATGTGGTTCAGAATGAGCCGAATCTCGTAGCTGATGCAGAAGAAGATCGTTGCCGTCTTGTTTCCGGCATTCAGGTTAGGTAAATTTTCAGATAAACAAGTAGTTATAATGACTGTAACGAGGTTTATAGTAAAACTGTGGCATAGTAATGTTTATGCAGCATATAAAATAGGTGGATGGTCATGCCATTTTGGAGAGAGATTCCTGCTTGAAGATGTTGAGGAATCTCCAAGAAATGGTGATCGTACAGTATCTCTGGCAAAAGCTTAGCTTGCCTTACAAATGAGCCTTTGTCAACAGATAATCAGAATGCCAAGAGCCGATTGGAGCTGAAGAGATTGATTGAGGTGTGCATCAAGAAGATGGTGAAAGCGCGATGTCTCACCGAGGAAAAAATATGGATTTTTTACCATATCATGTAGTTCGAAGGATTGACGGGATTTGGCCCAAGTTGCGCGCGAAAGAAAGAAAGTTACCTTCAGAACTTGCGAGCTCCCGTCCATACTTCCGATGAAAATGCCGCAACTTCCGTTCCGACAGGCAAAGGGAACGTCGTCAAAGGAGCGAAGTCGAACAAGAACGAAGGAGCCGAACAACAACGACGATGCGAAGGATTTTATCGAGCGATTTTATAGCACGCTCAATATGAGCGGGTTTCTAATTCGCACGAAACACGCCCCGTAATACACGCCTAATGCTTCGGAGGGTTTCCTTTTGTTCCGCTCAAAATTAACCAAACAACCGAATTTATTAAATATGTGTAATTGTTTTACTTTACCCTCCCAATTCTGCATACCAAACAGCCCCTAAATACATTTTAAAATCATTTTATTTATTTATTCCTGATCCTAAAACTGATTCGATTTTCATAGATCTTCCATCCTCAAGTGAAATTTATAGCTCTAGTTAGAAGCCATTGTAGCAACATCTAGGTTCGAGAGCATTATATTCAGAAAGTTGTTCTGGAGAAACCAAAACTGATAATAATATTGAAACTAGGTGCAATAACTTGATCCTCTGTCTGAAGATAGAAAAGATGCTATTTTCCCTTACCCTTATGGGAATATTCTACTAAAATTGCCTTAAAACTTTTAACTGATCTTTGGCTTTTTCTATTGGTTCCATTCATTTGCCGTTAATCAGCTTACTGTAAATATTGACCTTACAGCATTCTGTAAGCAATAATATCTTGGGTGGTAATCATTATTTATCCTGAGCTAAGAAATCAACGCAGGAAAAGAGAAAAAGTGATTTATCAGATATTTTGTTGAGAAAGCTGGTCATTAATGTCTTCTATTTTAATTTTTAGGTCTTCATCAATGTTTATTTTAGCTACCATTTCTTTTCTTTGGTCTATTTATAGCTTTTCAAAGAGCAAACATTCTTAATGCTGGAGTGGTATTTTTATTGTTTTATTTGAAATATTGACAATAAAGCTTGCTGAAGTTTAAATATTCTCTCAGAGGTTTCATATTTCTTATATTTTATTGTAAATATTCTTTCAATTATCGGCTTCTCATTTGTGCAGGATCTTAATGCCAGTCTAGCTACTATTTTGTGTGTTTAGGTGCTTCGTTTATTGATTGTTGTGCTCATACATGACATGGTCAAATTGTAACATGATGTTGCGAAGTATTTTCACTGTGTTGATCTTGAAGTTAAGAGGTCATGTGATATCACTTTTATTTTAGTAATCTTAAAAACATTTTTTTTAGTTTTTATTAAATATTAAATGATTTGATTTATGCGGTGGTTGTGATGGTAGCTGGTGAGACAGCGGCAACGACTGGTGAGGCTATGGCGATAATAATAGTTGCCTGCAATAGTGGTGGCTGATAGTGGTTAAAAGTGGTAGTAATATTTTAATACACTCAAAGACCCCAAATTGTTTTGAGTGTTTTTAAAAATATTTTCATTTGTTAAAAAAAAATAGATATAAAATCATTTTAAAAATGCACTAACAATCCATATTTAAAAGAAAAAAGAAAATAAAAGAATCCCGAACAGGTTCTAAAGTATTGTTTTTTGTTTCATTTACATTTGCACGAACTTCTGCATTAGTTTTCTAATGTGCTAATATAAATTCCATGATAGTTAAACTTTTTTTTAAATTCATTATCTGTCATTTCTTAAATTTATTTGAAAAGCAATTCAACTTGCCTTATTGACTTGAACATTTGTGTCTGTTCTGTGAGTCATTTTGCATGTTGCTTTGTTCTGGCATTTTTTCTCCTCAAATTAATGCCCACATATTGCATTTTTTTATTATTTATTTTAATTATTCTATTGATTCCATTTGATTTTATTATGGAATTCTGAAGACTCTGGAAGAAGGTTTGGAAATCAAAATCGGCGCACTTGGCAAGATCCAGAGCATGATGGTCTTTTGGGAAGCGGTGCGTTGGCTAGAACTCCAGGATTTACTGGAGCTTCAGCCTCAAAGGCTCGGGGTAATGGCCATTATCAGCTTAATAAGAGTACCGAGCCTTATCAACCCCCACGACCTTATAAGGTATAATTTTCTGAGATCTGATTTCATTTATTAGTTAAGAAATTTGTATGCATACGTTTCTCAAAATGATGGTTTCATTTGGTTATTTATGTCAATATGATGGTGTAACTTGGTGTAGATCAGCCATTTCTATATTGATAGAGTTTGTAAGATGTAGTTTGTGAGTTTGGATTATCCTTTCCATCAGGCTGCACCTTATTCACGCAAAGATGGCAGTGATTTATGTAATGATGAAACTTTTGGATCAAGTGAATGTTCGAATGTGGACAGAGCTGAAGAAGAAAGAAAGAGGAGAGGTATTACATTAGCTTGTTAGCAACACCAGGAATCAGCTTTCTTCAAGATTTGTACACTACTTTTTATTTTCTAGCTTAGACACCTGACTGCAATCCAAGTTAATTAATGAATGTTTTTTTTTTTAATTGGCCATTTAGAGTCCTTTGAGTTAATGAGGAAAGAGCAGCAGAAAACGCTACAAGAGAAACATAGCAACGATATTCACAAAGGGAACCTTGACTTGGACATAACGGTACTATTAGACAATTCTGATGCTGATAAAAGCACACAGAGTACAAGAAAACCTGATGAATGTGTAGATGATTCTCTTTCCCCTTGCAATTCTACAAAATCCTCTCCTTTTATCCATGTTCCTGCAACCCGGCCACTTGTTCCGCCTGGTTTTGCAAGCATGCTAATGGAGAAAAACAATCAGGTACATAGTTTAGGAATTACTCACGCTTTACAATGTTTGTGCTGTTGAGGGATAGATTTCAAATCTCTTTATATAATGACTGTATATCTAGCGTTGGATGTTTGTTATTTGGCAATTAAGTGGAAATATATTGGCTTTCCTCTTTTTATTATGTTTTCAATATTAGCTTATATATGCAAAATGGTTTGGAAGGGCTTTTTATTTACTCCTGCCTTCCTAGATTCTAATTTTTGTTTGACACATGCAATTTTTTAATTTCATGAGATTTCTCTTCCAATCTTGTATTATATTTTCTTTGGAATGATTCTACAGCTACCTCATTTCTACTAGGTATCAATGCCAATCTATTTAAAAAGCAAGTTGATTCTTTTTGTGAAATTTTGTTGTTTTGGGTCAAACAAGTGATGTGGATGCTGATGGACCAAATAGATGCTTTTTTACTATCAATGATTTGAATGGATGCATGGTTATTTAAATGTGCATTTGATATTTGTATTTCAATGTATAGATTTTATAAAATAAAATTTGGATTGAATAAGTGTGCTTAGTTAGGTTTAATCTCCAAGATTTCATGTATACTATCAGATAATAGAAATCTCTGGTGATTTCTAAGAAGATATAAAAAGGCAGTAGTTAGCTTAGCAGATACGAAATCAACTAACAGGATATTACCAAGAACCATCTTTTGGAAGTGCTATTCATGCTTGATATGGTTATTGGGAAAACTATATGAATCATAACATGATAAATATATGAACTGACCTCTTAGATAACATTAAATCATTTTTTTTTTGCATTAATTAAGTGATTATTGTTTTATAATTTATAGCTTACTTTTTGTTTGAGGCAAGAGGGTTTACCTGATTACCATTTTAAAGAAAAAATATTAATTTTCTTTAAAATTCCCCAGTCCATCTACTTGAGGATACTTGAGTTCACTCTCTTACTATTCTCAGTAAGACTCACATAGGAATATGCAACATATAATGTAGCATATAATGCAAATGAGTAGGTTCGTTTGGGTTCAAGGCTGATAATGATTATATGAAAGTATGGATAGAAAGAGATAATGATAGAGAAAACGCTGATGGGTTTGGGAATCATACTTTTGTCTAGCTTCAAGATTGTGGGGTTGTGATTTACTGAATTATTCTATCATGTATTGGGGGTCCATAGGGAGGATGAAGTCATTATGGCTGTGTTAATTCTTTCATAGTAATTAGGGTTTTCTATTTCAGTCGGGACCTACCTATAACTATTTAGTTATTTTCCCATTCGACCTATTTTTTAATTAATATATATTTGATTTTTTAAAATGATTTGCATTAAGCTTGTTCAAAATTTTTAAATCTTGATAAAGTTAGCTTATCGGTCATGTTAATTATGGATTAAGTCACATATAAGAGAATGCACTAAATGACAGGTATTAGTGAAAGATGAATTTGTGCCATGAGAATCTTAATTCAAGAATATTAAGACATAAGAAAGAGTCTAGGTTTTGTCAACAATTAATAATTATGGATGGCAATGCGTTTTTTGTTTATTGAGAAAGGTGAGTGATAAATCACCGAACTTGTGGTTCAAACTCATGGCTTATAGAAACAACCTTCTCCTTCTTTAACTGAGAGGGGTGAATTTCTGTTTAAATTTTTTATGAAATTAAAGGCAAGTCCTAATGAATGTATGTTTACAAGTGAATGATGAGAGTATGTGTGTAATAATACTAAGAGAAACAAAATCACAATATCACAACTATTGTGTGATAGTAAATAAATTGAAGTAATTTTTATATGATTCGACACTTAACTGTCCTATATTTCCACTTAAGCACACCCGATTGAACTGCGTATCTTCGTGGGCACATTCTTAAATAGGATTCTACTAAATCCTCCCTTCTGATGCATCTCCTTAACAACAGAGTTACCTCACACTAATTATTTCAACAAGTACTTACAAAATTATTTGTTCCATCTTGACCAAGTATTTTTAGTTTGATAACATCAAGGATGAGCTTTAAGCCCATATATTTTTGCATTAGTCATGGATGTTTTCTAGACATTTGCAAGAGGATGTATCTGGTTTATGCTTTTTGTTGATAATATTCTTATTGTTTATTAGATTAGAGAGGGAGTTGAAGATAAACTTAAACTATGTAGGTCAACTTTAGAGTCTAAAGGTTTTCGTTTGAGTAGATCTAAAACGGAATACATGAAGTATAATTTTAGTAATAATAGATATAGTGAGGGGACTCTGACTTTGGGCGATCATGTCATTAATAAGAAAAGTTTGAGTTGATATAATAACTCAGGAAAATAGATTTATTTGTTGTAATTTAGGATCCCTAGTATGTGATTTTGATGATGACAAATAATATTGACTGAATTATTACTTTCTTCCTTGAATATTTTACTTGTTATTTTGTTATGTGAGCACTAACATTTCAGGTAAAATACACATTGCTCAAGACTACTGAAAACTCAAGATTGGGTAGAATATGATATAAAAGAGTCTGTAATTTTTATTCTTTTTTCATTTTTCATTTCTTGAGTCTGACCACAAAGAGTGTATTCAAATTGGGTGATCATGCACACACACAGGGGAGTTTTTTTTTGAAATAATTTTTTTAAGGACAAATCATACTGTATGATTTTCATTCGTACTATATGATATGTTATATGAGGATAGGCTTAACGACTAATTGGAAGATTAGTTTCTGTGAACTAATCGTAATGTACAATCTTGATCATATTGTATGATTTGTTTCGATCTAAAAATCCTAGCACCAAATTAATTTAAGTAAGATTTTGAATTTTGATTTATGAACTATTCGTACTTTACGATTACAATCATAATGTACGATCATTTTAAATCTTTCTAAAATTAACCCCCGTAATTAAGCAATTAAATCATGGTTAATTAACGATTTATGATTCATACTGTACGATCCTTAACCTAATGTATGAAGAACAGAGACGAAATTCGGTCGTCCCATAGATCGTACCGGATGAAACCATGATTTTTTTTTTCTAATCGTACGGTACGATATTAATATCGTACTGGATGAATTGCTTGAAATTAACTAACCATACTGTACAGAGTATACGGTACGGGACGATTAATAAAGACGGCTTTCGGTTGTCCCAAGATTCATCCTGTACGAACATAGGAAATATAATAGATCATACTGGACGATGTGTTGAAACAATTGTGAACTATTCTTTCTCCTTCGTACTGGATGGGGCTAGTTTTGAACTGATCGTACTGTACGAACTTGGATTGTATTGTACGAACAGTGACGACTAACTTGAATTTCTTGACTTTCTTGAAGCCTATTAGAAAAGCAATTCTTTAGCATTTTTTTAAGTAATGTAAAGAAAGAAACTTGGCTGAAGAAGGAATTTTGAGAGGGAGCTTTTGAAGAAAATCAGGGTTTGTGAGAGGAAGGAGAATGCGAGCTTGAGTGTGAGGGGAATCACACGGTTGCTCTGGGCTAGTTGAACGCTTGCTCCTCTTATGGCCTTGGTGAGTCTTGTGGGAGCTCTCTAGGGAGAGAGGCTTCTTAGTCGGTTCTCGAGGTTTTATGCCTTCTCATGAGGGAGAAAAAGGAGTCAAGGTTCTCTACCTATAAAATGAGTTTTGATCCTGTGCCGCACCGGGTTGGTGAAAGAGAGTTTTGTAAGGGCTTCTCCATTTTACTGAGGGGGCAAAAGGAGAGTCACTTTGTGTTAGTGCAATACTTGGAGTGGAGGACTCCGGGGAGTAAACGTTGATCACGGTTTGACCGAACCACTATAAAATCTTGTGTGTTCATTCTGATTTTACTTTTTGCACTTCATCTTAGCTATTTCTGAGATGTATGTTCTGTTGTGATTATTAGAATTTCATCATCACTGTTTTTCAAGGTATATTTAATTTGTTTGCTTCTGCATACAAAAATTTAAATTGCTTATTTCTAAGTGTCTTGAAAAATCGAAAAAAATAGTACTCTTTCTTAGGATTATTTCAAAAGCACCAATTCACCTTCTTCTTGGCGCATCTCGTACTTTCAGTATTAGATTTGACCTATGTTAAGAAAGGTAGAGGTAGACCTAAAAAGACTTGGTTAGAAAATATTAGAAATAATATATTTTTTATTAGATTTAAATGAGATTTTGACATTTAATAGGATACTATGGAGAAAAAAGATTATGTAGTTAACTCACGTAGTAGGATAAAGACTTGATGTGGTTGTGTTGTTGCATCTTTAATCGTTTAAGTCTACTTAGGATATTATAATACAAATTACTGTTTACATATTTATTATTATCTTTCCCTTACTACACATGGGTTTTCACTATATTTATATATACACCATTGATGGGGCTCATAAGGAGTTGGGAGATGTGATGGAAAGATTCTAGTGTTCTGATTAAGATTGGTTTCTTATAATGAGTTGGAATTGTGATGAAAATATTATACTATTTTGAGTTAGAAATATTTCTTTGTTCTTATTGCATCCTAAACATTCGCTTGAGAGATATAGAGTTTAGCGTCAAAGTTTTATACGAAGATCCATTACATAGATAGATAAGAGAGAGGAGTGTATGAGTCATAACAGACACCAAGATTTTAAAGTGGAAAATCCTAAAAAAGAAAAAAAAATCATGGGGCTTGACCCATTCAAAATGATTATACTAGTGCTTATTATTGATTACAAATGAGGCCCTTCCTTGGGGTGAAGGCTTTGGCTCGATAAAGCAAAAATACATCATATAGAGCACATTACATGGTGGTAGTTGGAAGAATCTAGTGATATTAGGGTTGTAGTTGACGGGTGATGGAGGTTGGAGGGACCGTAGTCGGCGGGCGAAAAAGGTCGAAGGGACCATATTCAGCATGCGACAGAGGTAGGAGGGACCATAGTCGGCGGACGATAGTGGTCAGAGGGAGTATAGTTGGCGGGCGATGTAGGTTGGAGGGACCTTAATCAGTGAGTGACGGTAGTGGGAGGGACTATAGTCAGCTGGTGTCGGAGGTTAGAGGTTGTAGTCGGCGGGCGACGTAGGTTGGAGGGGTCGTAGTCAATGGGCGATATAGGTCAGAGGGACCATAGTCGGTAGACAACGATGGTTCGAAGGACTTTAGTTGGTGGGCCATAGTTGTTAGAAAGATCATATTCTACAGGCGACGAGAGTCGAAGGTACTGCAGTTGGTCGGCGATGGAGGTCAGAATGATCATTGTCGGGCGACAGTGGTTGAGAAGGACCATAGTCGGAGGGCGGCGGAGGTTGGAAGAACCGTAGTCGTCTGACAACGAAGGTTGGAAGGATCGTAGTCGGGCGACAGTGGTCGAATGGACCCTAGTTGGCGGACAAAGGAGTTTAGAAGGTCCGTAGTTAGGTGATGGTGGTTGAAAGGATCGTGAGTCGGTGGGCGATGCAAGTTGAAAGGACCGTAGTCAGGTGACAGTAGTTAAAGGGACCATAATTGTCATACGACTGAGGTCAGAAGGGCCGTAGTCAGGCTACAGTGGTCAGTGAGATCGTAGTTGGCTGGAGACAGTGGTCAGAGGACGGCAATTGGGTGATGGTGGTTAGTGGAATTGTAGTTGGCGAGCAACGGTGGTGGGAGAGACCGTAGTCCTTGGGTGACTGTGGTCGGGGGTTTGTAGTCAGCAGGCAATGGAATCAAGCCGCTCGATTTGATTATAAGCATACCATACTTAGATATCATTTGGTCATCCAATTAATTCTTTAAACCTTTTAAATATGTTTCAGTCCCTTGATTTGGGCCCATTTGGGCTCAGATTGTACCGATTTTAATGTCATTGGGTTTGTGTCAATGAGTTGCTCAATTTGACTATAAGTTTTCTAAAATTAGAGTTTAGATGATCTTGAATTTAATTTTGGAAGTTTCCAAGTTGGATATGGCCAGAGAGTTTGCTTGATCAAGACAATTTTGGCGATGTATCAATTCTTTTATTTGAATTTGAATTCAGATCCATGGATATAAATGAACGCTTACTCTTCATGTAAATTTATGGATTAGAACCAATTGTATAAATTTATCCATTTACATTTGAATCAATCTCATATAAGGATCTTTACAGTAATCTAGCAATAATTTAGCAGTGTATTCATCCTAATCTCAGAAGTATATTACGTCCTACCTTCCAAATTTAGTTCAACTAGCCATGAGAAGTTGTGGCGAATGATCAAGAAAAAAGTTAATGAACCCAAAAAAAACATCAAATTATGTTTCTAAGACATTGCTTTGAACATAATAGTTATTTTTCATTAGTGCTGATCAGGTTTGAGAGAGTACGGGGAATTACGTAGAAGGGATAGTGGATGTTGGAAAATTTAGAAATTAAGATGATAAGACAACTAGTTAGGTTTTCAATTCCTCTTTTGGTGCCTACCTTTTTCTAAATGTAAGTTATTCTTTTGGTATTATAAATTAATATGTAAAACAATAGCCTTTGTGCTATGTTCCTGTTTGAAAAATAAGTTTAGTCAATGAAGGTTAATTACGAATACCTTCCAATCTAATGTTTAGAGCATAAAGTGTTTGTGACATATAAAAATAATTATGCAGTTGAATGATATTTGTTTGCAAAGAATAAATTGCTGCAGGCTACATAGTATTTTGCATTTACAAGAAGTGACAAATTATTGAGGAAATTCTAGTTGTGGAGAAAGTATTCAACCCGACCCGAACACGACCCAAAAAATTCTTGGTTCGGGTCAACCCGTCTGGTAAACGAGTTGGGTCCGGGTTTGGATTTCTGACCCATTTTAAAAATTAGGTTTGTTCGAGTTAACCTGGGTGACCTGAATCCCACCAGCACACTATGATGCATCGACACTTCTCCTCAAAGAGGCGTGCAGTGTCTGACACCGTATCCGACACGACATGTCAGACACGACACTCGTCTAACACTCCCCCGACACTTGTCGGACACGTCGAAAATGTGTCCGATTAAAAAATATTAAATACAAATTGGAGGACATGCATATCTTAAATATTTTATGAATTTTTTTAAATATAATTTCTTGTATTTTGCGGAATTTAAACTGAATTTCTTATTTCCTATCCACAACACCAAATCAACGTCCACATATAATACCCAATCATCAAATATTCTCATTTTAATTTCTTTTTTGCAGTGAATGTATTTTCATCTCCTCTCTCTGTGACTGATAAACGGCATCTGCGCCCGACTCTCGACATCCTAATGCTAATCATTTTAAGCACAAATTCTAGTTAAATGGCTTATTATTTTCAAATTATTTTTAAAATTATACTTATTTAATTTTTATACACTATTTTTAAATATAAAAAACTATTATACTGTGTCCAACCCGTGTCCGTGTCTTATATTTTCAATAACTGACATGTCCCGTGTCCGTGTTGTGTCGTATACGTGTCGCCGTGTCCATGTCTGTGCATCATAGCCAGCACCTCATCACTCGACTCAATCCTACGTCCTACAACTCGCATGACGCACCTGCACTTGCCTCGCCCACACTCGTCCCCGCGCCTTGCACCAACGGCCTGCCTCATATCCTCACCCCTGCGCGTGCTGCCAGCCTCGCACTTGTGCACCCTCCCTCGCAGCTCGACCCCGCACCTTGCATCCGCGCTAGTGCCCTACCTCACGACCCTCGCTCGCGCTTGACCCGCGCTAGCCTGCTCGACCCTTCGCCCGCAACCCGCTTGCTGGACTCCTAACATGCTCTGCGCTGGTTCAGCGGGTTGGGTCTGGTCTACCCGCGTTTGGAGCAGTTTGGTTTCAGTTTCCAATTTCTGACCCTTTTTCAGGTTCGGGTCAGGTCAAATAGTGATTAGTTAATTTCGAATTGGACCTGAACCCAACTCGAAAACTAGTTTGACACCCTTACATGTTGTTATAGAATTTTTTTTTAATTTTGATCTATAATGATATTTTCATTTAGAATTCAAATATATACTCATGATAAATCTCTGGATGAGAATAGTGTAGGTATGCATTAAGTTGATAGCCAGTATAAAATTTGTTTAATAATCATGATATGAATCTTTTAATTCATTGTGTTAATGTTAGGACGTTCCTTAGATGTGACATGTTGTGGGGCCTGAATACAACGAAAAGCGTGCAAGGGCCACTACACTGGTGCCTAGGTGCAGTGTTAAATAAGTAAGGGTTTCCAAATCATGGATGAATATGAACAAAGAAGCGAGTCCAATAAACTAGGATTAGGATAAGAATTTGGAATATAGGTTTTTTTACAACAAATTAATGGAATTAATAGATATTATGATTCATAGGAAGATAAATATTTTATGTATTCTGTAAATTAAATGGGTTGGTTAGAATGCTATAAAGATTGATAGTTTATGATTTAAACTATAGTTTTCGGGTTGGAGTCGTACTACAAAATGGTGTAGGTATGATTATAGATAAGAGTTTGAAGGATACAACAACAACAACAACAACAACATCAAGCCTTTATCCCACTACGTGGGGTCGGCTACATGAATCCTTTTACTCTTATTAATGATTTGATCGCCCAAAGTCACAATCCCTTCAGTAGGTCTATTACTACTAAAATTACACTCCATATATTCTGTTTTAGATCTACTCAAGCGAAAACCTTTAGACTCTAAGGTTGACCTCCATAATTCAAGTTTACCTTCAATTCCCTCTCTAGTCTTATCAACAAGAAGAATATCATCAGCAAAAAGCATACACCAAGGTACATCATCTTGCAAATGTCTAGTGAGAACATCCATGACTAAAGCAAATAGATATGGGCTTAAGGCTGATCCTTGATGTAACCCAACCGAAATAGGGAAATACTTGGTCAAACCACCTTGTGTTTGAACACAAGTAATAGCTCCTGCATACATATCTTTAATGATTTGAATATAAGCATTATTGACTCCTTTCTTATCAAGAACTCTCCATAGCACTTCTCTTGGAACTTTATCATATGCTTTTTCTAAATCAATAAATATCATATGTAGATCCTCCTTATTTCCTCTATATTTTTCCATCAAACCTCTTAATAAATGTATGGCTTCCATAGTCGACCTACCCGGCATAAATCCAAATTGATTTTGAGAAACATTAGTATCACGCCGCAACCTATGCTCTATAACTCGCTCCCATAATTTTAAAGTATGACACATTAACTTAATACCTCTATAATTCGTGCAATCCTGTGCATCGCCTTTATTCTTAAAAATAGGAATTAATACACTCATTCTCCACTCATCTGGCATCTTTTTAGTCTTCAAAATAGTATTAAAAAGTTTAGTAAGCCAAGAAATCCCTTCATCTCCTAAGCATTTCCACACCTCTATTGGAATATCATCAGGTCCAACAGCTTTTCCACCCTTCATTCTATTTAAAGCCTCTCTAACTTCAGTTTTACTAATACGCCGATAAAAACAGAAATCTTTGATAGAATTATTATTTAAATGATCGTTGTTGATGCTAGTATTATGATGTATTTTGGAAGTAAACGACAATGTAGCAAGTAGAAAACTATAAGAATTTGAAGATAAGGGATGATTTTGATTAATACTTTAACAATAATGAAAGATAAAATTGATCTTCTATTTGAGAGGTAGATCAGCTCTCCCAAAAATGCTAGACGTCACTAGGAACAACTCTAAAAAAAAACTATAACAAATATAAATCACATAGTAAAAAAAACAAGCTAATTATCCTTAAATAAACCATCATATCTCCCTCCCAAATTTTAATTCAAATAAACTCTCTTTCCCTTGATAAAATCGTCCTAATTTACTCTCAAATTTGAATTAAAATAACCCCTCTTTCCCTATATAATACCTTCCTAATTCCCTCTCAAATTTGAATTCAAATCGGCTTCCTTTCCTTGAATAAACTTTTTTCATTGACTTAGTCTTCTTTCCTTAAATTTCCTAATTATTTCTCGCTTCATTTCTCCACCTTACTTAATGAATATTAAGGCCCCTGGCCCCACATGGTGGGCCCTCCTTGCCTATCAACACTGCTCCAAAAAAACACCTTGTCCTCAAGGTAGAAGGATGATAATTGTCTCTTGATCATCTCATATGGATCCCATGTGGCTATGTACTCCGATAGATTATTCCACTTGATTAGTACCTCTCGTGCTTCTGTTTCCCCTTGGTGCATAGGTACTGAGAAAGATGTCAGTTGTGGCTCATTTGTCTTCCTCGATAGTACATTCGTGGCCTTGTTCTTTAGTCATGGGTGATACTGGATCACACAATTATATCCAAGTAATTTGTATAACCATCCTTGATGTTACTTTGCCCCCCTCCTTTATTCCTGCAGACACTTCAGATTTCTCTGGTCTATCTTGGCTATAAAGTGTCACCCCAACCAATATGGTTGCCACTTATTGATGGCTAAGACGATCGCCTTCAACTACTGCTTGTATATGGACTTGAGCCTCTCCCTGGTCGTGAGCACCTGGCTGAGGTAAGCAATGGACTGATGATCCTGCATGAGCATTGCCCCTAGTTCGTATCGTGATGCATCCATCTCCATCACAAATGGTTTACTGAAGTCAGTTCGTACAAACTTTCGGTAGTATATGATGAGACTTAAGAACCCTCTCAACTCATTCAGGTTTTGTAGTTCCACCAAGTAGCCCAGCTCGGCTCCCTGTATTATTGTGACAATGGTTTTGAGTGAAACCAATGTTTTGCACAGGCTGTCATTTCCTCGCAGCACCATCCTCTTCCCCTCCACCTAAATCTCTATAGTCAAAGATTTCCTATCTACCTTCATCTCCTTGATCGTCTATAACCATTTCATCCCCATAATCATATCAGTGCTCCCCAAATATAAGGAAAGAAAGTCCTCCACTTTATGTATGCCTTAGAGTGTCAGCCCCTAACTCTTGCAAATCCCCCTACTCCTTTTCACCTTCCTCACCCCCATCATGACTCCAAAACTCCTAGTATTCTCGAACTCCAAACCCAATTGGTCCACGACTTGATTTGAGATGATGTTCTATGTTACTTTGCTATCCACCAAGACCACCACTGGCCGCTCCCTAATAAGTCTCATCGCCTTCATGGTGTGATTTTGAGTAAATTCCACTACTGAGTTAAGGGACACTTCCTCTATATCAAGGTGTAGGTGCTCCCCTCCCTCTTCTGCTTCCTCATCTAACTCTTTATTGTCCGTCTCCACCTAAGCAAAAACCATAAAGGCCCGGAGTCTGCAATCCTTGCATTGATGTCCGGGTGTATACTTCGCATCACATCGGAAGAATAATCCCTTTGCTCTTTTTGTCATTGCCTCTTCCTCTTTGAGGCTCTTGAAGTTTGCTCCGGGGCGATCTTCCTCATCGCCATCATGACTTCAAATCTTATAGTATCCTCGAACTCCAAACCTATTTGGCCTACGACCTGATTTGAGATGAAGTTCTATGTAGCTCTGCTATCCACTAAGGCCATCACTAACCGCTCCCTAATATGTCCCCTCACCTTCATGGTGTGATTTGGAGTAAATCTCACTACTCAATTAAGGGACACTTCCATTACATCAAGTGTAGCCCCTCTCTCTTATGTTTCCTCATCCAACTCTTCGTTGTCCGTCTCCACCTTAGCACAAACCATAAAGACCTGGAGTTGCAGTCTTGGCACTGATGGCTAGGTGTATACTTCGCTTCGCATCGGAAGAACAAACCCTTTGCTCTTTTTGTCTTCCACCTCTGCCTCTTTGAGGCTTTTGTAGTTTACTCTGGGGTGATCGCCCTCACTCTTCTCACTTGGTGCCTCTCGCTAAAATGACATTGTTTGAGTCTTCGGTGCCTCTAATTACTCCACTCCCATTGGTTCTCTCCATCTGCCCCCAGTCCTCTCCATCTGCCTCCGGTCCTCCATTATCTAGGCTAGCTCTATAGTCTCTTTAAATCCCCTCGGCCTCAGTAATCGGAGGTTTGCTCATATGTTAGGTTTGAGGCCTCTCATGAAATTTCCCTACAACACTGCCTCCAAAATTCTCCTTAATCGCCTCGACAGTGACTCAAACATTTTCCTGTACTCCATAACAACCCCCTCCCATGTCAAGGCAAGGAATTGCTTGTGTAGGTCTTCTTTTTGAATGGTTCGAAAATGTTCAAACTTCAAACAAGCAGTCCTTAAACTCTTCCCAAGAGCGGATCGATTATCCAGCCTCCCTCCACTGAAACCAAGCAAGGGTTTCTCCTCCAGACATAGTCATGCGACCATAAGCTTCTCCTCTTCCAAAACATTAACTGCGAAATACATCTCCACCCAATATATCCACTCATGGATATCCTCGATCCCTTTCGAATACCGACATCTTCAACTTCCTCACCCTAGGATCATTATTGTCCCAATAGTTTCTTTCTCCTCCAATGTAACTATTGTCATGATTCGTCCCTATTTCCCCTATGTTTCGAGGGTTAAACCCCTCCTCCCCCCCTCCCCTTTCTTCCAGCCTCCTTGCTTGACTTGATCCCCATGGCTCAGTTCGACCCCCTTCATCTCCGGTCACCACTCCTTGCCCAACATGCCTCCCATAGTGGCCGTCCATCTCACCACCTCTACTAAAAAATTCCCTCCTTGTTGTCCCCTTGTCAAAAAAACTTATTTCACCCCTCATCGGAGCATTAGACGGTCGCTCTTGATGGAAGAAACTCGCCTTTTCAAACTTTTCTTGCTCGATCTCTTTTTCTTTAGATTTGGCTAAGGGAATCCCAATCAAATCGCAATTAGGGTTAGCAATTGAAACCGCTGGTATAGTTTTGGATTGCATCTCAATGAGCTTCTTCATCTCCTCTAAACACCCAAATCGGCTCTCTATCCGATTCTCCATGGTTGAAAATCTTTCTTCAAGGGTTGAGAATTTCTCTTCTATCTTGGATTTGAATTGCTCCATTTTGCCTTCCATGCATCCACCTTCTTTGCTGCCATTGTCTCAAAAAAATCTCCCCTGATTTCTTCTCCTCATATAATGAATATTAACTCCCCCTAGGCCCCACAAGGTGGGCCTTCCCTTGCATATCAGATTATTAACATTATAAGTGCTTATACTTCTCAAGTAGGTTTGGATATGTACTCTAAATTAAAAATTTTAAATGACTTAGAAAAATTAATACAAAATATACCTCTTAAAGAAATAGTTTTTATTGGAAGAGATTTAAATAGACATTTTAGTAGATGGTAGAATTTTAAAATATTCATGGTGGCTGTGTTTGAAGCACTAGTGAAGTGGTAGGATTATAATAGATTTTGCACTGACTTGTGATTTTGTGATTGCTAATAACTTATTTAAAAAAAAAAGAGAAGCATCTTATCACTTATAATAATTGATATATTAAAACTCAAATTGATTATTATGTTATAAGAAAAATAGATCGTTTAAATTACAAATATTTTAAAGTTATTTCGAGTGAAAATTTATATACTTGGGATCACTTATTAATTTTGGATTTTAAGATGAAGGGACATAATATAAAAATTAAACTAAAATGTTAGCTTAGAATTAGATGGGGGTATTTAAAAAATACTAATAAAAATATTTTTGAAATAAGATTCAATATATTAAGATTTTGACTGTGTTATGTGAAAAAAATAGCTTGTGATATTAAGAATGTTGCAATGAATGATATGTTTGGAGTATCAAAAGAAAAAGTTATTAGTAGTAAAAATAGTTGGCAGTAAAATTAAAATGTGCAAGAAAATATACAAATAAAAACTTTATTATAAAAATTTGTTTGGATGTAAAAACATGGAAAGTTTAAAAAAATATAAAGGGGGTCAATAAGGAATCTAAGAAAGTAATATGTGATGACAAAAATTTAGCTTTTAATGATTTATATAATAGATTGGACACTAAGAAAGGTGAAAGATGCATGTATAAGCTAACCAAATGAAGTGATAGGTAAAGGATTTAATTCAAATGAAGTGCATTAAGGATTAAGATCAAAAAGTGGTTTTATTAGAAGAGGATATTCAACAAAGGTGGATGAGATATTTCAATAAACTTTTTAATGAAAATTATAAAAATATGATTGACTTTAGTGGTCGTAGCACCCTAAATGAAAGTAGATATGCGATGCAAAGAATTTATTTGTAATAGTTTATATAATATATTAGATACTAAGAAAGATGAAAGATGTATATATATGATAACCAAATAAAGTGATAGGTAAAGTAAAGGATTTAATTCAAGTGATGTGCATTAAAGATTAAGACAAAAAAATGATTTTATTAGAAGAGGATATGCAACAAAAGTGGATGAGATATTTCGATAAGTTTTTCAATGACGATTGTGAAAATACAATTGACTTTAGTGATTGTAGCACCTTAAATGAAAGTAGATATTTTTGTTTTTATCATCGTATTAACAAAACTGAAGTCAGAGAGGCCTTAAAGAAAATGAAGTGTGAAAAAGCGGTTTGTCCAAATAATATTCCAATAAAGATGTGAAAATTCTTAGAAGATGAAATTTCTTGGCTTACAAAATATTTAATTTTATTTTAAAGACTAAAAATATGCCAAATGAGTGGAGAAGAAATGTGTTGATTTCTTTTTTTAAGAATAAAGTCGACGCATATGAGTCTGTGAATTATAAAGGAATTAAGTTAATGTGTTAACTTTAAAACTATGAGAAAGAGTTATTGAGCATATGTTACGATGTGATACTAATATTTCTCAAAATTAGTTTGGATTCAGGCCCGGTAGGTCTACTATGGAAGCTATGCATTTATTGAGAAGTTTGATGGAGAATTATCGAGAGAATAAAGAGGATCTACTTATGATATTTATTGAGTTAGAGAAAGCATATGTGAAAGTTCCAAGAGAAGTGCTCTTGAGAATTTTAGAAAAGAAATAAGTTAATAATACTTATATTCAAGTCATTAAAGATATGTATGTCAGAGTTGTTACTTGTGTTCAAACACAAGGTGGTTTGACTAAGTATTTTCCTTTTTCAGGTAGATTACATCAAAGATTAACTTTAAGCTCATATCTTTTTTCGTTACTTTTGGATTATCTTACTAGACATTTACAAGAGGATGTTCCCTGGTGTATGCTTTTTATTGATGATATTCTTCTTGTTGATAAGACTAGAGAGAATTGAAGAAAAAATGGAATAATGGAGGCTAACCTTAGAGCCTAAAAGTTTTCGTTTGAGTAGATCTAAAATCGAATATATGGAGTGTAATTTTAGTAGTAATAGATCTAGTGGGGGGATTGTGATTTTAGGCGATCAAGGCATTAATAAGAGTATACGTTTTAGATATCTTGGGTTTATTGCTCAAAGTGATGATGAAATAGATGGGGATATTTTTAATAGAATTCAAGTTGAATGGTTGAAGTGGAGGAATGCATCGGGCTTATTGTGTGATAGAAAAGCACCTCTCAAGCTTAAGGGAAAATTCTATAAGATGGTGGTAAGACCTGCAATGCTTTATGGTGCATAATATTTGTCATTAAAAAAGAAACATAAAGTGAAGTTAAGCGTTGTGGAGATGAGGATGTTCAGGTGGATGAGTGGCTTACTCTTAGAGATAAAATGTAAAATGAGTATGTACATTAAAATGTTTGAGTAGCTCTAGTGGCACATAAGATTAGAGAGAGTCGTCTTAGATGATTTGAACACATAAAATGTCGGTTTTCCGATGACTCTGTTAGGAGAGTAAATGTATTGAATTTGACATATGTTAAGAAAGATAGAGATAAACCTAGAAAGAGTTGGCAAGAAAATATTAGAAATGATAATTTGTTTTATTAAATTTAAATGAGAATTTGACTCTTAGGAGTATACAATGGAGAAAAAGAATTCATATCACCGACCCCATATAGTGGGATAAAGGCCTAATATTGTTTGTATTGTTGTTGGTAATATTATCCAATTTATTGCTATTTGTTGTTTGAGATGAGCATTTGCAGGTTATATTCTTCTATTTGGACAGGAAAATGGTGGTTTTTTTTTTTTTTGAAGGAAATGCATAAAATTGCATTAAAAACAAAAACACCTATACAACCTCACGTCATACCAATGAAGCTACTATCCTCCTTCAGACAATACAAGAAAGGAGGAATAAAATCCAAATGCAGACTATCCCAAAAAAATGACCCATTTAACGCCACATTAGCGCAAATATCCGCTAATTTATTACCATTTCTACCAAAGCAAGAAAAACAAACTTGCTTAAAATTCAGTAAAAAAGCTAACTCATCTTCAATAACTCTACTAACCTCCCATTTCTTAATAGACCTCTGAAGAACTTTGATGATATTGACGTTGTCACCTTCTATGATAACCCCTTGTGCTTCAAACATCCATCCTTGTATCACATTCTTCAGGTACAACACCGCAAGCATTTTCAAATGAGCTGAATCCCAATGCAAAAGCTGGTAACCGAATCCTAACAGAATTCTCCCATTGCCGTCTCTAGCCACACCTCCAATACCAGCTACATTGTTCTTTTTGATAGCAGCATCAACATTAATTTTTATCCATCCGGGGGGAGGGGGATGCCAATGTAAGGACAACAATTGCTGGTTAGCATTCCAGTTTCCCGGTTGAAAATTAATGAAATTGCTCCTTAAAGCATACAAAATTGCATTAGCAGCTATATATGTCTCAGCATCTTCTTTTTCACCATGTACCAATTTGCATCTGCTCTTCCAAACCATCCAAACCATTGTACAGAATATATTCACCAACAAAGCATTCCTTCCTTGTAACTTCTGAAGTTCAACTAAACATTCATCCAGATTATTAAAAACTGGAACATGGAACCCCATTTATTTAAAATCAAGATAGTTTTCCTGAGTTTCGAACAGCTGCTCACAATGTGGCTCACATTCTCCTCCTCATCACATCCTCTTGGACATTCAACTAAGGTACTCAATCTTCTTCTCAGAAGGAAAGAAAAGGTCGGCAATGAATTGTTGCATATTCTCCACCAGAACAGATCAATAACTGAGGAAAATGGTGGCTTGCTGTTAAACTATTCTTATTTCAATTAAATTCGGCTCTAATTTATTTTATCTATTTTTGCTATTAAAAATTCAATCACCGGCACCTGATCATGTTACTGGGTGCTTTAATGAATTGCATGTCTTTCATATGGCAGGTTAATGATTAAGAAAATGCGAATAACTTGATTGCTCATATTTGAAATGAATTTGCAGATAAACAAGCTGAAGAGCGTGGCCTTGCAGTCTGCTGATGAAGCTGCACCCTCATCAATTGTGCCTGGTGTTGGTTTTGGTAACATTTCTTTCAATACTTCTGTTATTGAGGAAGCCAGTGAAGTTTGGGAAGAGGACATGCCAATTGATTCTTTTCACAAAAAGGAGGCAGGTTCTGATATAGTTGAAGCAGCTACCCAGGACCATTCTAGTTCTATTTTTGACAAGTTGTTCGGAAAAGCATTTGTAAAAAATTCCGGCGGTTTGGCAAGTGATATTCAGGTATTGTTCACATTATTAATTGTTATCTTGGCGATTTATATATTCTCTTGTTAAATTTTAATTTTAGGGCAGTAAATAAGCTAAGTTAAGCTAATTTTGAACATGATTGTAATGTTTATATCAGTTTTTTTTTTTTTTTTTTTTATTTTTTTTTTTTTTTTTTTTATCGAGTTGGAGCTAATTTTGAACATGATTCAAGATTTAAAACATTATTAAAGCTTGTTTACTAGTTGTCTTATTGAGTTCAAGTTGAAATAGAGCTTTAATCAATCCTAATAAATTACATATTTGATGTTAATAATTTAAATAAATGGCCTAATTATCAAACATAATTGAATTAGTAGATTTTGATTAAAGTTGACATAATTTATTAGATGTTATTTAAGTTGTTTGTTGAAGTTTAAGTATTAGTAAGAAAAATATTTAAATATAACAATCTAGTTATTTGTTTGATATTTTCATCATACATATACATCTAATCATATACTTAATTTTTAAAATGTGCAAATTATAAGGATATTGATATAGTATCAAAGAATAAGTCATTACCTAAAAAATCAATCCATTATTAAATGAGTATTTTATTTTATTCTTAGTATGCCACTAAATAAGAAATAAGGATGTTCTTAAACATACCTATTTTGTTTCAACTTGTTCATGTATATGCGATTTTTATATTTTATTTAAGTTTGTTCAATTGTGTAATAAATAAACATAAATGAGCATTATATGAATGAGATCAAGTTGTTCATTGAGTGCGCTTGTTCTCTTATCATCCTGCTGACTAGGCATAGGGGTGTCAATATTTGACACAACCCGAAAACCCGACTCGAACCTGACTAAAAAATTTCAGGTTCGGGTCTAATTAGACCTGAAACGGGTCGGGTTCGGGTTTAGCAAATCGACCCGTTTCAAAAACCAGGTCAGGTTCGGGTTGACCCAGTAACCCGAAATTGACCCTTTTCTGAAATGTTTTGACCCGAAAACCCGTTTTTGAACCGAAAATCCGATATTGACCCATTTTTGACCCGAAAATCGGAGAATGACACTTTTTTTGACCAAAAAACTTGCAATTTTTTGTCTGTCTCGGGTCATTCGGTTCGTGTTAGGTTGACCCGGACCCGAAATGATTCGGGTTCGAGTTGACCCAAATAGTGCTGGGTCAGTTTCTGGTTCGACCCGAACCCGACCCGTGACCCGAAATTAACACCACTAACTAGACATATGTTTCTCTTGAGGTGTATTCTTGCACCTAGTCATATCTACGAAATAAACTTTTAAGGTGGATGACTGATTGCACGAGTTGTGGTATTTACTTATGAGAAGTTAGCATTTCCCTAAAAAAGTATTTATTGACTTTAAGTGGTTTATATCTTGATCATAGAGATGTGTGGTACAACATCATCATCATCTATATAGCCTCAACTGATCTATTATGGGTTAGCTTCGTGGTTCCTTCTTTGCCGTCCATTATTGTTAATACTGAATGTTGAGTTAATCTCGTTACATAAATCTTTGGGCACAATTTTTGGCTACCATACTTTAGGTCTAAACCTTCATATTCTTTCACATTAATTCAACTTATCTCCTTCATAAAACCTCTTTTGCTCTCAGTTTTACATGCTAAAAGTGCCTAAACCTTTGTTCTTAACATGATCTTTAAGAGTTGCTAATGTTCACTCTCTCACGAAGAAACTTGATGAACAAGGAATTTGGGTATAGACATCTTTCCACATACTGATTCCTTCTTATCCTTATTCTGTGCAAACTTTGGAAATGCAAAATGGCAATAAGCATAGGCACATAATTTGTTACTATCTTCTTAAACATTATCATGGTTAGCTTTATTCGAATCATTTGGGCTAATGAGTGATTTTGTTGTTCTATTCACTAAGTCGTAGCTGTTTTCAGCAACTTCCCTAACTGATGTAGCACGGATGGGGTGGGCGGGGGGGGGGGGAATTTGAAATTAAAATTAAATGAGAAAAAAGGGGTGGTTAATTAAATCCCATAATTGGATATCAAATTAAGGAATTAAATAACTAAGGGGGGATATCCAATTAAGGAATTAAATAACTAGGGGGGGAGGGGCCGGCGGCATTAAGAGGGGCTTGGTAGTTTATGGGGAAATATTTAAATGCTTGCCAAGTGGGGAACCTTAAATAGGGAGGAATATTTAAATCAAATCCTATTTGAATTTGAAATATGTTTGATTTGATTACTTGCCTAAAATAAGATAAAGGAAATGATTTGAAATTTAAATACATTTGAATTTAAATTCAAATGCTTTCCATTTTAAAACACCTCCACAATAGGAAAGAAGGCTATCAAACAAGATTGACTCCAATCAAGAGCAAAAGGGGAAGGGGAGGCGGGTAGAGAGAGAAGGGGCCGGTTATGGGAGGAAAGGAAAAGGAAATTAATCAAATCTTCAATTAAGGGAGAAAGGATTTAATCAAATACAATTTCAAATTGATTGGAATTTGATTTGAAGAACTTTCCAAAAATAGATATAGTTTTTTAGGAAAGGTTTTGAATTTTAAACTAATTGGATTTGAATTCAAAATCTTTTTCAAATTATCTTCAACCTAATTTAGGAAAACGAAGGGGAATGAAGGAGGGAAGATGCTAGGGGTGAGGTTGTTGGCCGGCTATGGAGGTGGAGTGGTTTATGGCCGACGGTTTATATGGATTAAGTGGTGGAGGTTTGTGGTTTTAGAGGGGTTTGTGGGAGATTCGGTTGGTGGCAAGTTGGGGATTTTGGCCGGCGGTCAAGGGAGGAGGAGAAAATGATTTAGGGAAAGAAAGATACAACCGTGAGCCTGGACACATCCTGCAGCTGACGGGTAATATGTTGCCCTTCTCCAAGGGACTTCAAGCTATGAGCCTGGACCCATCCTGCGGCTGGTGGAAGCTCCGATTCCCTCCCATAGAAATCTCACTCAAGTACTCTCCAAATAACACTAAATGGAAATATATTTTTTTATTAATCCATCATTACCATTACACTAGCAAGGGCTTCTATATATAAACCTCATAAATAAAATAAACTAAGGGGCTGTTTGGTATCGGATTTACAGCAGGATTTAAGTCGGATTTACGATAAATCCAGCCAAATAGTTTTTGTGCGCGTTAAATCCCGGGATTCGGTAAATCCCGGATTTATGGATTTACGGCTTAAATTCGAGATTTAGTAAATCCGAGGGGTAGCCAGATTTAACGGAATTTATCCGAAGAAACGCGCGAAAGGGAGAGTTACCTTCATAGCCAACGAGCTTCCGTTCTTGCTTCCGATTAAAATGTCGCAACTTCCGATCCGGGTTGAATGAATGTCGTCACAGGAGCGAAGTCGAACAGCCACGAAGAAGCCAAAGAAGCGATGCGTGCAATCTATACACCTGCAAAAGAACGAAGCCGAACAGCAACGACGAAATGAGAAGATGAAAGGCAAACCATAGACGCCTCTAAGTTATCATTGATGAACTTAATTAATATAATTTAAATTATTAATAATTAAGTAAATTAATTAAATAAATAATTGTATAATTAGTGCATAAATTAATTTTCTAATTTAACTTAATTGTATAATTAGTAATTAAATATTAATATAATTAGATTAATTAATATAACTTAATATATCTATTATTAAATATATAATTGATTGTGTAAAAAATAATTAATGAGTAATTTGAACTTAACATATTATTAAATTTATAACACATTATATTTTTTATTTTTAATTATAAATTTATTTTTAAGTTATAATTATCTTCTTCATATTTAAATCCCTAACTACTATAAATCCTGAAATACGTTACCAAACAGTTTCACAGGATTTAATAGGATTTAACATTTGGCATACAAAACAGTTTTCAGGACAACACATTTCGGATTTACTAAATCCGGATTTATAGGATATACCAAATCCCACTAAAGTTAAATCCCACTTGTTGCCAAACAACCCCTAAAATAAGACTATTTTGCCCCTAGGGCTTACATAAGATTAGACCCTTAAGTGTAAAAATAGAAAATGCATAATTAAAATAAAAGTTTCATATAAAAAATTTAAGATAATGTAGGACGATCACGACCGTCGATCTTCAGCTCCTCTTATAGGCATGGACGGTTAGATGTCCGCATCATTCTCCCGGGGTGGAAAAGAGCTCGGCTCCGTCGAGTTCGCGTCCCGGGTGACAAACCATGCTCTGATACCAAACTGATTTAGCACGGATGGGGTTGGGTGGGGAACCTTAAATTAGGGAGAGATATTTAAATCAAATTAAGATAAATAAATTAAGGAAATGATTTGAAATTTAAATTCAAATGCTGTTCATATTAAAACACATCCACAATAGAAAAGAAGGCTATCAAGCAAGATTGACTCCAATCAAGAGCAAAAGTGGAAGGGGCGGCGGGTAGAGAGAGAAGGGGCCATTTATGCGAGGAAAGGAAAAAGAAATTAATATGGAAATGTTTTAATCAAATACAATTCCGAATTGATTGAAATTTGATTTTAAGAACTTTTCAAGAATAGATTTAGTAATTTAGGAAAGGTTTTGAATTTGAAACTAATTGGATTTGAATTCAAAATCCTTTTCAAATTATCTTTTACCTAATTTAGGAAAATGAAGGAGAATGAAGGAGGGAAGAGGCTAGGGGTCAGGTGGTCGGCCGGCTATGGAGGTGAAGGGGTTTATGGCTGGCGGTTGATATGCATAAAGTGGAGGAGGCTTGTGGCTTTGGAGGGGTTTCTGGGAGAATCGGTCGGTGGCAAGTGTGGGATTTTGGCCGGCGGTCAAGGGAGGAGGAGAAAAGGATTTAGGGAAAAAAGATACAACCGTAAGCCCGGACACATCCTGCAGCTGACAGGTAATACGTTGCCCTTCTCCAAGGGACTTCAAGCCACGAGCTCAGACCCATCCTGCGGCTGGTGGAAGCTCCAATTTCCTCCCATAGAAATCTCACTCAAGTTCTCTCCAAAGAATACAAGTGCAAACTTTTTTTTATTAATAATCCATCATTACCATTACACTAGCAAGGGATTCTATATATAGGCCTCAGAAATAAAAGAAAATAAAATAAGACGATAATGCCGTTAGGTCTTACATAAGATTTGACCCTTAAGTAAGGATAAAAATGGAAAATGCATAATTAAAATAAATATTACAAATAAAAATTTAAGATAATGTATGACGATCACGGCCGTCGATCTTCAACTCCTCGGATAGGCATGGACGATTAGATGTCCACATCACTAACCTTATGCCGTAAGGTCAGATGACAAAACCGTCATACCGACCTTAATCAAGAATTTATAAGTTCATCTCATTTTCTAACCTTCAAGGTTGCTTGCATTCTGTAATCTACCCTGAACATAATCTATGTATCAATTATTATTTGGGATGCTATTTAATCTCATTGGCTCATCTTGTAACCATGAGGATTATTTTAGAGTAAATTTAATCTAAATTAATAGAATGCTTTTTTTCATTGTGAATTTTTTTGCTTCCTGTTGCACTTTAAAATTTCATAGGCTTGGCTTTGTTATCCCTCATGAGATCTTTTCCGGTCTTGATATTTATTATGTTTTACTCATGCTCCAATCTAATTGATTATGTCTTCTAAGCAGAAGTTCTTAAATCTTTTGGGCTTGATAGGACCATCTAAACTATTCTTTTATTTCTGCCTTCACCTTAAAGTATCCAAGTATTTAAAAAGTAGACCAGACCAAGAATTTACTTGATCTTTTATATCTAAGCATATTATGTTTTTGATTTGTCTACTCTTGCATTTCTTCTTTTATCCTGAATATCCCAACGTTCAAAAAAAGAAGGGTTAGATCAACTTTGAAACAATAAGTAAAGCTAAATTATGTCCGCTTAGCCTTCAAATTCCGATTTACTTGGGTAAAGTCAATCTAACTAGTGAAAAAGTGGGTTTTCAAACTGGAAGTAAGATTTATATTTACAGGAAATTTCCTTTTTTTCATCTTGAAGATTTTTATTTCTTAACATCCTATGAAATGTTAAATTCTTTTTTGGCATCCTCCAAGTAAACTCTTCCCATTGTAGTTCGAAACTTTGTGTGTTACTTTTTTCCTGCTTGTCCTTATCCCTTTACCAATGAAGATCATAATTTCTCAAAGTACAATATCAAATAGGGTGATTGAAGCTTATACTGAACCTTAAGTTTGGTGTCTAGTCTAGAAATAGGATGCAGTGCCCTTTAGTGTTTGCAAGCACATCAGTGGCGAGCTAATGAGGTTTGAAGAGGATTGAAATTCATGGAATTCAGCAATATTCAAGGTAATTGGTCTATTCAACTGAACGAAAATCGTGTATCCCTTTAATCCACCCTGAATCCTTTCTGAAAGCTGGAAAGGATGGTTCTTCTTTCGGCCTGTGTTAGTTCGTTAATCCAAAAATTGAGGAAGAGGCTGGATTGCTTGACACAGTAAAGTTTTATCATTCTCTGCATTCTCTATCTCATCAAGCTCTCTACATGCTCTTCTTATGCAATACAGTAAAGTTATATATTTCTCTGCATTCTCGACCTCTTAAAGCTGTCTACATGCTCTTCTTATGCAATACAACAATAGTATCAAGCCTTCATCTCACTTCGTGGGGGTTGGCTACATGAATCTTTTATATCCTTTGTGTCCTTTTGAGAGTTAAATTCTCATTTAATTCTAATAAAAAAAATGTTTTTTTTAATATTTTCTAATCAAGTATCTTTTGATCTATCGTTATCTTTCTTAACATATAGGTCTCACCACATATAGGCCAATTCTAATATATCTACTCGCCTAACTGGGTCATCCGGAGGCTGATTATTTATTTGACAAAATCATCTAATGCGACTCTCTAATATATCTACTCAATTCACATTTTGTTTCTAATGGTGAAGCCACTCATCCACATGAGCATTCTCATCTCTGCAAAATTTAACTTAAATTTATGCTTCTCTTTTAATGGCTAACATTTTACACCATAAGGCGTTGTAGGTCTCACCACTATCTTACAGAATTTTTTTTAAAAGTTTGAGGGATGTTTTTCTGTCATACAAGACACCCAATTTATTCCTCCACTTCTACCATCCAACTTGAATTCAACTAATAATATCATCATCTATTTCACCATCACTTTATGCCCGTGATATTTAGAGCGTGTACTATCATTAATGACTTGATCACACAAAGTCACCATCCACGGACTAGATCTCTTACTAAAATTACACTCAAATTATTCGATTTTAGATTTACTCAAACAAAAATCTTTAGACTCTAAGGTTGACATTTATAATTCAAGCCTTCAACTCCCTCTCTAGTCTTATCAACAAGAAGAATATCATCACTAAAAAACATACACTAGGGAATCCTCTGGTAAATGTCTAGTAAGATATCCATGAATAAAGCAAAAAGATATAGGCTTAAAGATGATCCTTGATGTAATCCAATTGAAATAGGAAAATACTTGGTCAAACCATCTTATATTTGAAGACAAGGAACAACTCTTACATGCATATCTTTAATGACTTGAATATAAGTATTATTAATTCCTTTTTTTTAACTCTACAGAGCACTTCTCTTGGAACTTTATCATATGTTCTCTTTAAATCAATAAATTTCATAAGTAGATCATCTTTATTTTCTATATACATCTCTATTAAACCTCTCAATAAATGTATAGGATCTATAATAGACCTACCTGGCATGAATCCAAATTGCTTTTGAGAAACATTAGTATCACATCATAACTTATGCTATATAACTCTTTCCCATAGTTTTAAAGTATGACACATTAACTTAATTCCTCTATAATTCACTCTTGTGTATTACTTTTATTCTTAAAAATAAGAATCAACACTTCATTTATCTGACATCTTTTTAGTCTTCAAAATAATATTGAAAGGTTTTTTAATTCAAAAAATTACTTTAATCTCTTAAGCATTTCCACATATCTATTGGAATATCATTTTGTCCAACCACTTTTTTATTCCTGATGTTCTTTAAGGCCTCTTTAATTTTTATTTTACTAATACAACGATAAAACAAAAATTTTTTTTAGGGTGCTAAGGTCGCCAGAGTAAATCAAATTTTAACAAACTTCATTGAAAAATTTATCAAAATATTTCATTAATCGTTGTTGAATATCCTCTTCTAATTAAAATATTTTTTTATTTTCATTCTTAATGCACTTTACTTGAACTAATTCTTTACTTCTCTTATCTCTTTTCTTTGCTAATTTATATACATATTTTGCCCTATCTAATTTATTATGTAAATCGTTTAAAGATAAATTCGTTGCTTCTCATAGTGCTTTCTCATGCTACTTACGGGCTCGTTTATTTCTTTCCCAAAATTTTGAGCTTTACCTTTAAATCAATTTTTATAATAAAACTTCTTATTTTTTATATTTTATTGCATATTTTGATTTCACAATTAACTAATTTTACTATTAGGAGTTTTTTCTTTTGATGCTCTAAGTACATCTGTTGCAACATTCTTAATATCAATATTTATTTTTTCTCATATAACATTAGATTCCTCATGCACAATCAAAATCATAAGACCTTAAATCTCACTCTTAAAAATATTTTTCTTAGTTTTCTTTAAATGTCCATCTAATTCTAGGATAATATTTTACTTTAGTTTTCACCTATCATTTAAAGTTCAAAATTAATAAGCGATGTTTGGTATATAAACTTTTTCTTAAAATAATAGTATAATCTCTTTAATCTAAATGATCTTTTTTTCTTATGAGAAAATAATCAGTCTAAGTTTTATTATATCCATTCTTATAAATGGGAATACTCCTATCTTTTTTTAAATAAGATATTAGCAATTACAAAATTATAAGCTAGAGAAAAATTTAACATAGTCCTATCAGCTTTATCAGTCGCTTTAAAGCTATAGCCACCATAAGTATTTTTAAAATCTTTTGCCACTCTAGCAACATATCTATTTAAATCTCCTTTAATAAAAATCCTTTTTTCAAAAGGTATCATTTATATCAATACTTCTAAACCATTCCAAAGTTTTAATTTAGAACATATATCCAATTCTACATAAAAACTTATAATATTACTAATCTTAGCTTCAACGATAATATTTAAAGATATAATTTTTTCTCCAATTCTATTTATTTCTACGATATTATCCTTCAAATTTTTATTTATAATCACACTTACCCTATTTCTAGTACGACTCTTAGCTGAATATCATAGTTTAAATCATAAATTATCAATCTCCTTAGTCTTCTCTCTAACCTATTTAGTTTTTTTAATGCATAGAATATTTATCTTCATATGAATTATAATATTTATTAATTAATTAATTTTTATAATATTAATAATTTTAGCATCACAAATAATCTTTAAACCTATAATTTTATCTCTAATTCTATTGATTTCGACGACATTATCCTTCAAACTCTTATCTGTAATCACACCTATACCATTTCTAGTACGACTTTTACCTGAATATCATAGTTTAAATCCTAAACTATCAATCCCTTAGCTTTCTCTCTAAATCATATAGTTTTCTGAATGCATAGAATATTTATATGTCTTTGAATCATAATATCTATTAATTCTATTAATTTGCTTGTAAAGAACTTGTATTCCAAGTGTTTATTTTTATTTCTACTTTCATGGACTAGCTTATTTGTCCACATCCATCTATGATATAGAAACCCTTGCTTATTTAACATTGCACATGGGTGTCAATGCAGTGTTCCTTGCACACTTCTCATTGTATTTATGTTATATAGCGTATCGCTTTTAGGTAACGCTCTAGCATTTTCACAATGTGTTAAGGGGTTCATGTCATAATTATTCAACAAATTATTTGCTGGCTATTGTGTAACTAATGAAACCCTCAATTTTTTTCATCCACGGCTTGGGACCTGGCAACGACAATGTTTTTTCTTATGTAATACAAGGTAGAAAAAAAATGTAAAAGCTTACAAAAAGTTTAAATAAAGCAAGGGTTCTTTAGTAATTGTGATGGGGACATCGGAGCTTGGAAAGTTTATTAGAGGCGCGGCCGCCGATCTACGGCTACGATTACACCAATATATTTTTAAGTCATCATACGTATTTTTTTTTTATTTATTTATGTTTGTATTTGATTTTAGTTATTTTCCCCTTTTACCCCTTAAGGTGGTCATATGTAAGCCCAAAGGGCATTATCGTCTTTTTGTTTTTGAGTCCATTGTATGAGGCTATATATAACCCTTATGTTCTCTTTTCATATTTAATGAATGAATGATAAAATTTTTTTCGTGTTTGAGTTCTTGTTAGAGCTTGAGAGAAATTGGAGAGAGATCCCTTGGAGAGGGAATCAGATCACCCACCAACCTTGGAAGAGTCCGGATTCGTGGTTAGTTTATCATTTTGTGTTTCTACATTTTTTTCCTTTGTTCTTCCACTAATCCACCGCCCACCAAGCCCCACCGCCGGATCCCCAAGCTTTTCCCCTCCACACCCGCCGGCTTCATCCCACCACCACCTCCCCAATCAACCCCTTCTCCCCACCTAGCCGCCGCCCCCTCATCAAACACCATAGCCTAGCCGCCGGTTTCCCCTATCCCTCCCTTGCCTCCAATTTCCACTTGAATACTTTCCTTTCTTGCTTAGCTCCTCTTGGAAAAGTTATTTACTTTCAATCAATTAATTCAAATTTGAAATTAAATAGAATCCTATTTTAGAAAAGTTTCTAAAATCAAATTCAAAATTAATTTAATTTGGATTGGACATTAAATCCTATATCCTAATTAATGAATCCCAATGAGGAAAGCATTAAACCTCATTTAATCCCTCCATTCCCCTCTTGGTTCTTTATGGAATTAATTCCAATGCAAGCCTCTCTGTCTTGGAAACAATTCAAACCCCATCTCTCTCTCTCTCTCTCTCTCCATTAATTCCCCTTTTCTTTTCTTGGAATTAAATTTAAATTCCACTACCCAAATCCCTCCAATTTTAAAATCTGAGAATTGACTTCAGATTTTAAATTTCTTTCCCTCTCAAACATAAACCCTCATAACAATGTTTGGTCCTCCTAGTCTTGATCTAACCCCTTGCTCACCTTCTCTCTCAAATCATCTTCAAGTCTCTTGAGCTTGCTCTCTCTCAAGACTAGGAAGATCATAAACCATCCATCTACCTCTCTTTCCACACATGAATGGCCGATTCTGAACTTAATTTCGGATTTGTCTATAACGAGCAAGGGAACGTCGATATCCTCCGGTCAACATTCTTCGACGTCAACCTAGAAGTTGACAACTCTGTTGAAGAATACTTGGATCACATTATCTTCACATTATCCGAAGCCATCAAAGAACATTACGGTCATCAACAAGGGTGAACTTCTTCCCCTTTTCATTTATCTTCTTAACCCACTAATCTTGTAGGTGGTGATCCAAACGCAAGGAATCGTGCCTTGCTCTCTGTCCTCACTTAGTAAACTTAGGATTTTAGTTCTTACTTTTTATATTGCTTATCTCAATATTAGATTAGGGATTTTGTTGAATAACTACTTATTTTGCATCATGTTGAAATTCTAATTTACTTGGATGATTCTAGTTATTAGCATGTGATTTGGCCTAAAAGTAGGCACCCCTCTTTAGTTTTCTATGATCGTTTAGTGGCTAACAGTCTTAATTATTTTTTTTGTTTTTATTCAAACATGCAAGTTCTTGTCACATTCTTTTAAATCATATTTAGTCCTGCATCAAATTGGCATACAGCTCTTTGGCATACTTGGTTCTTTAGTAGATGGCATGGTGGTCAAAGGAAAGTCGGAGGATGAAGTAGGTGCCAGAGACCACTGATCTAGTATAAAACAATAATTTTGTCTTTTGCTTATCCTTATATAGTTATTTTTAGTTGTTGACCTATTACATGATAGGTAGTTTATTAGGCTTAAAAAACAAAGTTGATGATTTTAATTACCACCTGTCACAACAGCAATATGGTTTACCCTTGGCACCATAAAAGGAATTGGCATATAAACAAAACCTTGCCTGTGCTTTTGTTCTAGTGGTCTATAAGTATTTTCATATAACTTTTTATGTTACTAGGAAGAATGCACACCCTACGTCTCAGTTTGTTTTAGAGATGATTTAGAATAATAAGATGCTACTATAGTGAACTTGTTTTTCATGCTCATAACATTTTATAATCAGTATTTTATTATTTTCTGTTGTTTCCAGATTGTTCTACTGTAATTTAGCAAGATTTGTTTTATTTTTATTTCTTGGTGAATGGCACAATTTGGTAACCTTTACTATGCTTTCCAGAATCATGTTAATAAGGCAGGTGAGGAAACATGGACCCATGTGGCATCTGATTTTTCCAAATTTGCTCACCTTTTTCAAGAAGAAAGTGAAGGTCAGATTATTGCTATCCACTTTTCATAACAGCGTGATTTTGACTTCTTTAAATATAAACTTAGCGTCCATTGCTTTAATGTCTTTGCAGAGAGTATGCCTACTGAAGATAAATCTTCCAGGGACTTACTTTCCTTATTTGTCAATAATGATAATTTTGGTTCACAAGTTTATATTTCATCAAATGATGAAGCCGCTGAAAAGAATCAATCTGGCCTGCCTTCTGAAAATGCAACAGTTCACCTCAGTTCTCCTGCACCTTGCCCAATAACTGGAACGCTTTTGGAGTCCTACCAAGGTGACGAGCAAAGACCTTGTGCTGTGCTCACATGTGAGGATCTTGAGCAGTCAATATTGGCCGAAGTTGAAGACAGATGTTCTGTCATGCAGTCTTTGCAGGACACTTTGATTGCTGTTGATGCTAAATCTGAAGAGCATAGAGATGTGGTGAATGATCATGCATCACATCATCTTCTCTCTCTCTTACTGAGGGGAGAAAATTCTAAGGAGTCATTAGAGCCACCTAGGGTAGATGTTATTGGAAGCCATGATATGCTTGCTTGTTCTGACGTAGAATCTAGTACCCACTTTCAGCTTACTAATAGTGCTGCTAGTAGTCTTTCTGAAACAGAACAAGGGTCAGAAAAACGCTTGACTCTTGAAGCTTTGTTTGGGGCAGCATTTATGAATGAGCTGCATTCAATGGAAGCTCCTATCTCAGCTCAGAAAACTTTAGTTGGTAGGGTTAATGATAGGAGTGCTAACCAGTCTCATGGTTTACCATTTTATCCTCCGGATAGCCTTACTACAACATCCAATGAGTTACATTCAAAGAAAGCTGTGTTTGAAGGAGAAATGTTGCAATCGAACAGCTCCGCCGAACATGCAAGAGCTCAAAAGAGTAGAGAAAATTGGACTGATTACAGGGATTCTCCTTTACATGGCTTTAAGCTAGGTGATTTGACTTTTGAACAGTCTGCTGGAGATATTCATTTGCCTGAAGAGGACAGTTTGATTTCTCTCAATGATTCTTTAGATGCTGTGGCCTCTGATTCTTTGTGTTTTCAACAAGTCAATAGAAATGATTCACTTGTACCTGAAAAGACGGTTGGAGATCTCAGTAATAAGTTACTTCATACTATTCTTAGAGTTGGAGAGCCCTCAAGGGAACCTGCTGTGGATTATCCTTCTTTTATTCAGGTTTCTCGTGAAATGGGTGACCCTGATGGCGATTATCATCATCTGCATGTCAGGCCACCATTACAGTTTTCTCATCAGATGAATCATGGAAAGCCTTTGTCTGCCGCTCATTTGGATCATCCCACACTTAGAAATTCTCAGATGAATTTTATTAGTCCGGATGTCATGTATCATGATCCTCATCATCCTTTTGTGCAAAATGTATTTACTCACAATAATTACAATAGCAATAGTGGTCCCCAATTGGATCCAACCACTCGTCATCATATGCTATCGCCCATACCATTTCCAGGAAATTTCCCACCACATAATTCAGTCCAAGGATTGCCACGGGTATCACACCCAATAAATCACCTTCCTGGTTTTTCACATGAGATGAACAACGTACATGTCTTTCCACAGCAACACCAGCAACCTAACTATGGAGACCGGGGAATGGGAATGCCTGGTAAAGTTCTAAACTGTTTGATTTCAGAAGCATGCTTATTTATTTATTTTTTTATTGTTATGGTTTTGATAGAGTTGAAGGATGCCACTTGTTAACCTTTGGAAACCACATTTTTTGTTGGTTATCTTCAAAACCATCAAGCGTTAATACAATAATCTGATTTCGGGACATGTAACTTAGGTTTATGTTTGTATCTGATTTCTACAGCGCCCAGCCCTAACACATAATGATGTTTGTGGCCCCCAAATATGTCAATCTATTGAGTTTTACATCTAAATTGATGGGTATGCATTGCAGTTCTTCAGCGCCTGCTTTTTTATCCTGGTTATTAGTATTTTAATTAAGCAAGCAGACAATTTTTGTCACCATTATCTTCTTTAGATCACTTAACTATATGTGCTTGGTCTTACAAATCATCTTGTAATTACTTAGATTGTGTGTTGTTTTATTAGGTGTTAATTATATTGTGCAAACTTCCATGTGCATTGACTGAGATGAAAAACCTACATTTACTTGGTTTTCACAGTAGATGACCAACCTACTACATGTGCATCATTTTTTACACACTTGGGTATGATTTGGCTGCTTAACATTTGAATCCAAATAGCTACCTGATCTAATTCTACTTGTATAAAATTTGTGTTCAAGTTTGTGTGATATTCTGCATTTGTTTGTATATATATATATATATATATATAAACTAATTATTAGAGTTCTTGAATTTATCTCACCTGTAATTTAACATTCCAGGAATATTGACTGCTGCTTAAAAATATTACCTTCTTGGCTCTGTTTTCTGGATGCTCTCAATCTCAAGTTTCTGCATATGAAGCATGTCTAAAAATCATAATTCCTAATGATGAGGCACTTATTCCGTGTGGTTGCTTTTTATCCTCTTTATATATATATTTTTGCAGGACATGGTGGTGGTGGTGCTGCTGGGAGACGATCCCAAGAGGCATTGGAAAGGCTGATGGAAATGGAGATGAGAGCTAACGCAAAACAGTTCCGTCCTTCCATGGCCGAGCATGTTCCTGGAATGTATGGCGCTGACTTGGACATGAACTTACAGTACATGCGATGAAATCTGATGCCTGGAGCTTTCTTTCATATTCAAGATGATACTTCTTTTTTACTGCACTGAGACTATTCTTATAAGATAAAGAAAAAAATGTGAGTTGTAAACAGTTTTTAGGAAAAGGGTATTATGCAGGTAGATATATTAGAAGTAGAGGCGGTGAAAATGTTGAAATGGAGTTGCTGTGATTGTCACTTAAAAGACCTTTATCATTTGCAAGTTCTACGCATGCAATGCATGATATCTTTCTCGGTTTTATGAGATTTTTATCGTTAAGCAAATGCGATTTCTTTCATTGAAACCCCCGTTTTTTAATGTTGTTTATAGAATTCTTCTTTCCCCAGGCCATGCGCAATAGAAATTTTCATCCTGAAAAATCACATTAAGGCTTCGTTTGGGACGGTTTTTTTACTGCTTTCTAAAACAGAGTTTTAGTACAAAATTTTTTATTTTTGTATTAAAACTTCGTTTTAGAAAGCAATGAAAAAGCCGTCCCAAACAAAGCCTAAGTTTCCCTCCTGAAAACCATGACGATAGATGTTTGCTGTTATGAAGTTTTGTTCTTGTTAATTTGCTTAATTTTATGATCTCTTGTGACATTTGGTGTTTTCATTTATTTTGACGAATTATATTTGTGGCTTCTGTTTTAAGTGGTTGTTTGGTCTTATTTTATTATTATTATTATTATTATTATTATATGAAAATATTGGATTAGCTCCAATGACAAATAAGTTTATTACTAAGAGTTGACTCAAATGATTTGGACACAAAGTATAGATTTTTTGATGACCCGGTTAGAGGAGTAAATATATTAGATTTGATCTATGCTAAGAAAAATGGAGGTAGATGTAAAAAGATTTAATTATAAAAGAGTAACAATAATTTTTTTAGTAGGTTTTTTTTTTTTGGAACTTTTGGGGCATAAACCCATATATTAAGAAGAAAGAAAATTACAAGTAAAAGGAATTATAAGTAAAGAGCCCTTGATAAGCCAAAAACGAACTAAAAGGGCCAAAAGAAGAAATAAAACCCCAACTATACCACCAATTACAAAAATTTGTCAATTAACATAACCAAAAATTGTGGTAGAAGTATCAAAACAAACAGGGAGACCAGCTGTAGAGAGAAACGAAGGCGGAAGGAGTCTGATCCGCCACCAGGAGAAGATCCAAAGCCTGCAGCCAAGAAAACAACCCAGCTCCCAAGCCTAACAGAACTGGACTCAAAATAATGAATAGGCACTATATGAAAAGTGGTACCCTGGTTGCCCGAAGACCGTCCAAGGGCCCTGCTAATGGGAGCGTCATCATCGTCCAGTTCAGGCTTAGCAGGTAAAGCAAAGGGACGGAGGGGCTCGGAATTGTCGCAACAGTGGTGACTTCTCAGCAAAAGGAACCATGAACCACCCTTCAAAATAAGATTCAAATCCAGGAAGCTGTTAAAACAATTCATGTATATCCAAAAACAAAGCAGGCCGCAATGCCCACCAACCCCACAAACAAGGGTAGGGAGGCAACAAGTATTAACCAAAAATGCCAAAACGCTCATTGAGATCATCAAATTGTTTCCAGGATTTCACTTTAGCAAAAACAGCTCTACGGATAATGCTACAGAGCTGAGTGGGGCTGTTCCAGACATTTTCAAATTTTCTAGAATTCCTTTCTTTCCATAAGTAGTAAATAGAGCTGCAAATGGTCAAATAGCAAAAATTCTTCTCCCAACTATTGTAACTTTGAGAATCATCAATAAATTCAAACGCCTGCTACAAGTTAGGCCTCAGGAGGAAGACATCCAGATTTGGTAGCAGGGAAACAATTACTGAATATGAGTAGTCACACGCAAAAAACATGTGAGAATGATTTTCCCACCCATCCGAACAAAAAACACAATTGGGAAGAACATTAATCCCTCTCAAAATAAGTAAATCAGCCATTTTTAGCTTGCCCAACAACGCCATCCAAGTGTATGAGGAAAAACGGAGGGATTTCCTTTTATGCCATATGTACTTGTGCCAACTAACCTCCTCAATGTTAGAGAAATAACTGGAATAAAAGCTAGAGAAAGACGTTTTATCAGAGCCTTCCCAAAACACCACGGAATGCTCATCAATATTGATACCAGAAATCTCATTCCTTAATGTAAAAGGCGTATTGGGAGGAAGAGACCAGCAGTTGTTGGAAGAGTAAAAGTTCACAAAAGAATTCATGAACCTAAAGGATGACAAAATGTCATGAAGAGATCTCCCACTACACCAATGATCCCACTCCATTGAAAAATTACAATTGTAAGAGACAGAGAAGGAGAATATATCTTTCACCAACAGGGCCGTGGCATAAATTTTCTTCCAGAATTTAGAAGCAGTAGAGCTAAGCGGCTTCCAAGGAGATATATATTTGTTCCTAAACCAAGCAGTAGTTAAGTTATCCCTACTAAAAAACCTCCACAAGAAAGAGCAAAAGTTGGCATGATACAGTGCTTCAATGGAGGGGATACTCAGGCCACCCAATCTGGTAGGTAAAGCAGTTTTACCCCAGGCAATTAAGTGGAGTTTTCTCTCATTAATCCTGCCATGAAATAAGAATCTGGAGCAAAGCTTGGCAAAGAGTTTGCAGCAATGTTTGGGTATGATAGAGCCCCTTATCCAATACGCAAGGGTGTTAGCAATCGTGAACTTAATGAATTGAAGTCTACCTGCAAAAGACAGAAATTTAACTTTCCAACCATCCAGTAGAGTAAAAATTTTGCTCGCGAGTGGTTGGAAGTGAGTAGAATTGAGGCGACAAGAAGCAATAGGAATTCCAAGGTAAGTGATGAAAGAGCTCATATTGGAGATGCCAAGAAGCTGACAAATAGAATTAATGTCAGAAACATCATGAGAGAATATTATAGAGCTCTTAGAAGGATTTATGAAAAGGCAGAGGCATTAGAAAAGGTAGAAATAGCATTGGCAAGGGAAATGGCATTAGAAGATGAAGCTTTACCAAATACCAAAACATCGTCTGCGTAAAGAAGGTGAGACACAGAAAGGGTCTTCAGCGATACCCCAAGAAAAGGGGGAGTAGCGTTCTCCAAGCTGCATGAGAAACCATCCATAACAATGCATAAAAGGAGGGGTGATAATGGACAACCTTGCCTCAAGCCTGATGAGGAGCTGAAAAAACCGTGCAAAGAGCCATTGATACAAATGGAGAAGAAAACATTAGAAATGCAACCTTTAACCCATTTAATGAACTGCTCCGGGAAACCTTTCTGCCTAAGCCTTTGGAAAAGAAAATCATGAGAGACAGAGTCAAAGGCTTTCCGAATATCCAATTTAGCACAAAAAAAATTATTGAATCCTTTAAGCATTTCAGAAGCTAGAAGGATGTTATCAGTGGAGCAACGATCCTTGATGAATCCAGTTTGGCTATTATGAATGATGCAAGAAAGAACCCCTTTTAATCTGTTTGCCACCAGCTTAGCCATAATCTTATACAAAACGTTACACAGAGAAATCGGTCTATAATCAGAGATAGCAGAAACATGTGGTCCTTTGGGGATTAAAACCAGAGCCGTGGCTTTAACACTTCTAGGTAGAATACCGGTATTATAAAATTCCAAAACTGCTCTGTAAATCTGAGGCCCGGTAATGTGCCACATTTTTTTGTAGAAGGCAAAATGAGGATTTGACTCTTAATATGATATAATCATGAAAAAAAAAAAAGATTTATGTAGTTGATCTTACTTAGTGGGATAAAAATTTGATGTTATTGTTGTTGATATGAAATAAAAGTTTATTTGATATGGTCAATATATGGTATTTTTATTTTTATTTTTATTGTTGAGTACTTAATGGTTTGGAGAGGGAGGTATCGTTGCGAGTGAAGATGCCTTTGGCTCCAAGGTGGGTTTGGTGGTGTTAGAAGGGTTGCCTGAGGCAAGTATGGGACTGGTTGTGGTGTGTTAGGTTGGGTATATTTAAAGTATATTTAAATTATTAATTTAAAGTATATTTAAAGTATATTTAAAGTATATTTAAATTTAATATGATTTATAGTTAAAAATAAAAAAAGATAATTATAAATTTTATTTAAATATAATTATTCCACAATTCAAAAATAAAAGAAATAAAAATATTAATTGGTGTCAAATAGATATTGATTTTGATTTTTGCCACTTGACATTTATTTGAGAAAGATGAGAGCCTCAATATTTTAACTTTTTTTTTAGAAAAAAAGATATTTACACAAGTTAATAAAAGATTTGTAAGAACAAATATAACCTTAGAACTCGTTTTGTAAAAGATAAAATAATTAAAAAAAAAATGAAAGGTTACATAACTTGTGACATTCAAAATCAGAAATGTAAACAATAATTCAGTTTAGAGCGAATAGTATTTGTTTATATATATTTAAATTAGATTCTCATTGACCAATTGCAAGAGCTAAAGAGGGCTGGATCAAAAGTTAATGTTTTTCTAGAATGTGATTTGGAGAGGTCGGTCAAATTCATATGAAGCTAAGGGAACATAAATAAAAAATCATGATTTGAGAAAAATTTAAGTATTAAATAAATAGGATTTTAATTAGGCTCGACAATTGTACACCCATGAATACCTGTGCAGATACCAGTTCGTAAGTATCTTGTTAGTTTCGTTCAGGTCGAGTGATGGATGGATGCACTCCACCCGTGGAGCTATTCATTCGAAAGATTCACTCAAGAGATGAAAGGATATTAAGAAAGGAACCTAGTTGACCACGATCAGTTATTGCCTCCAGGCTGTTTTCTCCTTAGAGGAGAGTAGCCTTAGAAGTTCTTGACTAAGCTAGACAATCCTTTATCTATTTAAGCCAAAACACAAATCCCTATATACTCGCTACATCTCAGGACAACATAGACACCACACTCGCCACTCAGAGACTCCACTCGCACAAACGCTCTAAGGTCATCTTTAGACATTACATGCATTTACAATTCAAAAATGTGACTCGATCTGTCATCCCCCATCCATAAGTAGCTAAGTGAAAACTTTCCTCTCATCACTTCGACGGGGCGACTCCGCAACGATCATTTCACCTTATGCAGCTCACACTAATTAAAAGTCAACCAACCCAACAACAATGAGGTATCAACACATATTGATGAGACATGTACATACAAAGACTTGACTTTTGTTTCTTTCCAAACCCTATAAAAGGGGAGAGGAGGGAAAGTGGAGAAGATTCTAACCTTCGAACCCTGATCCCCATATTAAAATTCCAACACCAAGATCCCTTTTGGCCCTAAATAAATAAACACTTTAAACTCATGCAACTTAAACATTAAATTCCTATAAGACAAATCTCAGCCACGAAGCCTCCTTCACACACTTAGATGGTTTGCTAAGACAACCAACTTTAGCCTAAGTTAGGCTGGTGGTTTGAATTATTTGTTGGGTCCTTTCCTTGATGATGACCCTGTATTTGTTTATTTAATTTTTAGTACTCTGAACATCATACATTCTAATTCTTTTTAATGCACTTAGGATTTTAAGGATTACTTTAGAAGCGTTATGTTATTACACAACTGATCCTGCACTTTATTTTTATATGCTAATGCTTTTTTATTGCTTTACATTTCTTGCAATAGTCAAATTAGAGTGTATGTAGGAATAATGTGCATGTTTTAGTCCATGTAAATTATAGATTGTATATGAATAGAGTTGTATAGTGTCTTGAGTTGTAAAAGGTTGAAATACACCTACTTATATATGTAAATGGGGCTAAAAACGATTATATCCTATCTTTCTGATGATAATATCTTTTGGAATTCAATAGAAAACTTAGAGCTCAAAGTATTTAAGAAGACATATTTGAATCTATACATCTAATGGGATTACAAATCCAAGTTTGTTGTAGTGGAGCTTGACCATTCTTTTTTGCAGTCTGACTATATTGTACATTGTTTAATTAATTAATAAATAAATTTTTATATATACATCCTTCTTTTTATTAACTTACATATTGTATTACATTCATATGGATGGTAGCTCATATTTATGGGTAGCATATTTTTTTAGGCTTTCCATGATGTGCATGTTCTTGACTTTGTAAGAACATGTATGCTAGTTCTAGGATAATATGGTATTGGGTACTATATACACAAACACCTTTTCATAATGATGCATACATGCATGCATTTTGTTTCTACAATGTATAAAAACCTAGTACACAAGCCTACGACAAGGTAGCAAGGTCGTCATACGCTCTGAGGATGATTAGCTATTCCTTTTATTATAGAGACATTATGATGCTGAAATTTCATAGAAATTTTATGGGTTAGAAAATTTAGTTATGCAAAGTAAATATGACAAAATGTATAGTTCTTAGCAAGTCTTCTCGTTAGTGTCATTTGAACGTAAAGTTAAAATATCCTCTCGAGTCACTGATTTAAAGTTTGATTCACCCTTTAATATCTTAGGATAGAGTGTATCATACCTTACACTACATCTAGGATGATTGCTTATGTATTAGGTTGTTAGCTGATAGCACATTCGAAGCAAGTGCAAGCCTAGAGGTACTTTCACACCTAAAACTCCTTTTTATAAAAAAGCATAAAGAATTTAAGGATATTTTGTAAAATTTAAAGAAATTTTCAAATCAATGATTGATATTTCCAAAATATATAAGGAAATTCTCACATGTTTTAAAGTTAAAATGAGTCTATTCTCCACTTTAATAAAATAGTTTTCTCTTCAAAGGTGTAATTGAATATAGGGTCTTGAATCTATTGGAACCCATGATCTTGGTATAAAATAAACCCTATCTTAGTTTGTTAAGATAGTGGAAAAATATTTTGGATGTCGACTAAAGCTAATCTTGGTTAGTTTTGTATTTAAAATGATAGGTGTATGCGAATACTTTCCTCTAAAAAGAATTCCATATCCCCTATGCCAAATTTGAATATGAAAATAAATTATTTCTTTTCTTAAGTTGATAATGCGGTGTTAGTTTGTCTTTCAAGATAATAAATTATAATTATGCAGATTTGTCTAAAGAAATACTAAAACCCAATTTAGTTGTTAATTATTTAATTTGTCCATAGATTTCTCTTGTGACAACACTGGAGATTGAGTTTACTTTCCATCTTTAATGGAGATTAGACTCTAAGTTCATAATACAATAATTTATGTGAGAGAGTTACCTATTTTAAATCATTACAATAAAAATTTGATCTCAATCATTATATACAAAATCCTATTTCAATCATTAAGTTTAAGTTTGATTCTCAATCAATCATCATTCCAAATATACACTTCACAATCAGGTTCTCTTGTATTCTAGGTCCATCATCAAAATCATCTCACATCGATCATTAATTATCTAGATTTTTTTAGAGAGTGAATAAATTCAATTCAGTGTAATTTTTTAATTTAGCATCTAGTTTGAGTTTAGAAAATTCAATCATTGATATATATTTCCTGTTAAATTCAAAAATTGAGAGGCTAGATAACTTATAACTTTATTATAGTGGAAGTGATGAGGATAATACAGTGGAAGTGACGAACTTCTATTACAGTGACGAACTTCTATTCCAGTAATTTCTTAGTAGCTTATATGGTATTGCATTCGATTGGTATGTTGATCTGCCCAATGCGTGGGTCCATACCTTCAATAAGCTATAAACTATGTTTGTAAAGGGATTTGCTGGAGAAAAGCATCACATCACCAAAGATGAATAATGTTTCTAAACTATCATTATTAAAGGATCAAACCCCTTGCTCTAATTTTTTTTTTAGAACTTGGATGTAGATTGTTAGAAGCTATTCAATTCATCTTTTTTTTGGAAATTAACCTTTATACAAATCTTAGTAGAAGAAAGTTGTGGTTGAATCCACTAAATACTTAAAGATAAAACCATATGATTGTTCAAACCTATAAAGAAAAGTTTATTCCCTCCCTTCCACCTTTTTTGTATTGGTAAGTTTCTATTTTTATATTTAAATCTATATCAAAATAAAATTTGCTTAGAAATGAAACTCTTATCATATTTCATGCAATTTTACTTCTTATAGGCTTCTATAACATGATCAAAAAAATATGTTCAATGATTTTCTTAATCAAGTTATCACTCCTATCTAAAGATTGGGTTTATTTTATATATTTTTCTTCCTTATATAAAAGTGTTTGATCTCTTTTCTCTTTTTTGAAAGATAATCTTACAATTGCGAATACTCATTCTTGGATTTTAAAAGAATTATCCTTTACCAAAAAAAAAAAATACAAAAGATGCATAAAGTGCATCAAATAAAAGATGCATAAAGCATGTCAAAATAAAGAAGCATATAAGCATGAAGAATAGAAGATTTGTAAAGTGCACCAAAAAACATGTACAAAGTATGCTAAAATAAAAGATGCACAATGTGTTCCATGAAAGTAAATAATTAAATGGATTCCATTTCAAAATCCTAAATCTCAAATAATCCATTTTCTTTAGATATTTTTTCTTAATACTTGATTTTGAAAATATTGATACAAGATTCATTTTTATGCATTGATATTCTATTAGCTATAAGAAATCATGCAAGAAAATTGAAAAGTATAAATTTATTTTCCTCAATTTAAAACTTTTGAAATATATTTCAATTTAAAAATATTAGGGAGACCAAAGTTTAGCTTATAGGGAGCTAAATCTAGGTAAAAAATTTCTAACTTGGACCTTTTTGGTTTAGCTAGATTCAATATATTTCTTCCTTCGATTTTGAATTTGTTACTGTTTGTCATTTTTGAGAGATCCATATGATTAATAAGATATTAAAAAAAAGGATAAATTAGTTAAGCTATAATGGAAATCTAACAAAGTTTAAATCCTTGATCGAGAAATGATCTCTAGGTATGGCCCTATTATCTTTGTTTGGGAATCGATCTCATTTAAACCTTCTTATTCAAGAATCGATCTCTTGTCTAGGTCTTAAATTCACTCGTTTGGGAATAGATTTCCCATTCAAATGTCCTTCTTTTTTAGGAAAAATTTTTGATTCAAAGTTTTGTTGAGTCTAGTGAATAGGTTGTTAAACCTAAGTTAATGTCCTAAAGCTACCAAGAGGGGGGTGAATTGGTATTTTAAAAATTATCCCTCTTTTAGATAAGTTGAACCGAAAATAAACTTTAATGAATTTTTATAAAAAGTTTTTCAACCCCAACTTTTTAAACAAAAAAAAAATATAAAATAAAAAGCAGTAAAAATAAACGACACAAGATTTATAGTGGTTCGGTCTAAACCAGACTTACATCCACTCCTCACAGGAACCCTCTGAGTATTGCACTAATACCAATAGTGTCTCTCCTTTTGCACCCACAGCAAGGCGGAGAATCCTTTACAAACACTCTTTCCACCACTACCCGGTGCGGCAGAGAATTGTCATCCTTTTACACTATCCCCAGTGTTGGCAGAGAACCGTCTGTCCTTTCACACTCTCCTAGTGTGGGCAGAGAACCCTTCATCCTTTCACACTCTCTTAGTGTGGGCAGAGAACCCTTCATCCTTTCATACTCTCCTAGTGTGGGCAGAGAACCCTTCATCCTTTTACACTCTCCTAGTATGGGCAGAGAACCCTTCGTCCTTTCACACTCTCCTAGTGTGGGCAGAGAACCTGATCTCCTTGACAGATCTCCTCACAAGTAATCTAGAAGGAAGAAAGAAAAGAGTGAAGTAATCTCAAATCACAAGTAGGAAATATTACCTTTGAACATCAAGCGAAGCCTTCATGCTCCAATGGTAGGAATCTTCATTTGAATGCTCTCTCACACTCTCCTTAACTCTTCTTCCAATAAGCATGAAGATCAATGAGCAAAAAGATTGGGTGGCAATAAAAATTGGACCTTATATAGGAGAGACAAGAAAAACCATTCAAAACTGCAAAATTTTCAAGTTATCACGAAATGGATCGTCCCATGCGATCGTGCATCGTCCCGGACGATTTTACTTAAAAGTGTCGGAAATGATCCTGATGTATATTGGTACGAACTATGTTCGTACATGCTTATCATCCCGTAGGAACTAGGTTCATCCGGTATGAAATGGTTATTGCATAGGTCAGTTCCCAAATCCCTGCAGGACATAACCAACTGAGGTAAGTCAGTTCAGTTCGTTCTGGGATGAACTAGTTTCATCCTGGATGATTTTATACAGAGAGTTTTGTCCAGAGATGAAGGTTAATTTTATCCTGTATAATTTTATACAGAGAGTTTTGTCCAAAGACGAACCATGCATTTCGTCTGGACGAACTGTCCAAAGTGAGAATCCCGAGCCGTTTGTCCCGGGATGAATGTTAAATTTGTCCTGGACGATTAGGAATTAGAAAAATTTTCTCCCTGCCTGTTCGATCCATTGTTCTTCCGAGGGCTTAATTGACATGATCGTCCCGTACGAACTAGGTTCGTCCCGTACGATCAGTTCACAAAAATTATTCCCCCAAGTGTGTGTGTTGTGATTTTTCACTCAATTACAATCACTCCCTCTAAATTCAAAACTTATAATTTATAAATGAATATTTGCTAAATTTGATTTGAAGTCTTCATAGCTTGGAGTTGATTTTCCTGAAATGTTAGTACACACTAGAGAAAAAACAAATCTTCCAAAAAAGTGTTAGGAGATATATATACATAAAACAATAATATTTGAAATCATCAAAATAATACAAGTTGCAAGAATATAAAACATGCAAATAGCAACTCTCTTAACAAGTTTAATTTTTCTTGTTTGAGAATCGATCCCTTGACCAGGTCTTAAATTCACATGTTTGGGTGTCAATCTCCCAATCGGGTATCCATATTTATTTTGGAGTCAATCTACCATTAAAATTTTAAATCTTCATATATGAGAATCGATCTCTTGGTTAGGTAATAAATACTCTCATTTGGGTATTGATATCCCATTCATGTTTTCATTTTAATTCTAGAATCAATCTCACATTCAAACTTTAAACCATCCTATATGAGAATTGATCTATTGGTAAGGTCTTAAATTCACTCATTTGGGAATTGATCTTCCATTTGGGTATCTATATTGCATTGGAATCAATATCCCATTCAATATTTAAACCTTCATGTTTGAAAATCTATCTCTTGGTCATACCTTACATTTGATCATTTGGGAATTGATTTCCCATTTGAGTTTCCATTTTTATTTGAGAACTGATCACCCTTTTAAAGTTTAAATTTTTCTATCTACGATTAGATCTATCAGTCAAGTATTAAATTCACACCTTTTGGAATCAATCTCTCAATCAAGTATTTATCTTTTCTTTGGAATTGATCTCTCATTCAAAGTTTAAATTTCCCTCTCTAAGAATTGATCTCTCAGTTAGGCCCTACATTTTCTTGTTTGAGAATTGATCTTTTAAATAAGTTTTTACATTAACTTATTTGGAAATTGATCTCCCATTTAAATATATAATTTCTTATTTAGGAATTAATCTCCCACTCAAGTATACACATGCATCCTCCTATTTAGGAATGGATCCCCCATTTAGATTGAAATTACGATCAAATCTCTACAGTCATCCACCTTTCAATATAGTTCCTAATCTGTTAATTCCCTTAGTCACTATTTAGTAGAGCATCCTCAAATTTTAATTCATAAATCAAATTTTAATAATTCAATTTCTTTCTGGATTCAGTTGATCACTTCCGTCAACACCAAAATGTGTGATTTATTATTCGATTTCACCACACCTATTTGGGATACATTTGTTGGCCTCATTTTTTATGAGGTCATCTTGATATATAAATCCTTGGTTTTAATCCCGTGATTGACAATCATTTTATCTATAGCTCCATTGTTCAATGATCAGTTAACCTATAATCACTAAATTATAATAAGTTAATTTACAATCACTTGATATACAATCACTATATTTTTTTCTAGTTGATTCATAATCACCTTGGATATCCAATTACACTGCAATTTCATTGCAATAACCTCAGCAATTGTAACCCTGCACTAAAATTAATTGACCCAGTGCACTGCCTTGCATAGTACACTGACCTCCATAACCTAGTCAGATCCAAATCACTTCACTAGGCGCTTCATATGGTAATCATCTATCAATGGACTCGTTAGTAATCAGTTTTCCCATCTAACCTAGTCGAGATAACTCAAGTTAGCAAAATGGGGTTAATTAACTACATGTAATCAAATCAAAGTTCCCTAATCACATTAATTACTCAATCAACTTCATTTCATGGTTTAAATGCATGCAAAGCCATTTATGAGTCAAATTATCCTAAAATTGATTTCATTAAACTCTTGCATATGGTCATCACAGTTCCCAAACCTTAAAACCATTAATCCAAACCCATTTAACCCAACCAAAATAACATTAACACTTCTCATAAAGCTATCCCAATCAACCTTAACCTGTTGACTAGTCAAATAGTAAACAAAAAGGCTAAATAGGCTTATTTAGTTAAACCACTCAAAAGTATTCAAGTTCCCTAAAAAATTTTGCACTCCTCCCACTTAAATCTCTATTAAAAATTTTCATAAATATTCTCTAAAACTTGCTTAAGCCTTAGCATAGTCCAAAATAGATCCCATTTGCATATGCGGACAAATTTCCCATTACATTTTGTTATATCTTGGCCTGCTGATTCCTTGCTCTTCTAACTACCCTACACACTTGGAAAGCATCAAAACACTCTCCAAAACAATCCTAGAAATCTAAGAAATCCTTAGCTTTTGAATGTAGGAAAATAAGGAAAAAAACTATTCCAACCATACTTCTCATCCATAGCCTCCTATAGCAAATAGCTTCTATGTTTGAATTCTCTAGGCCATCATACATACTTTAAATTCTTTTCCCCTCAATTGTAAGCCACCAACGATGAGATTCTGGCATCCCCCTCTTTAAATTTTGTCTAAGGATTCTAGCAACTCATTTAAGCTTCCCCAACCATCAAGTTCTTCAAGAGAGGTATTCTAGGAGTCACAAGGGGTAGAACGACCCAAAAGAATAGCCTCTATGGTCCTTTGTTCAAAAGGCAAATTGTAAACCCATGTTTCAAAATTTTATATTTAAATAGTTTTTTGTAAAATGCATTTTTGACCACAAAATCACTCCCCAATCTTCATTTGATTCTCCTTAATCTCTGTTTAAAGTTTCATGAAATTTGGCTTAGTATTTTTTAGGTTTAATCATTTCTTCATCATAGGGTTTTATATTAGTTAAAATATAAATTGTACAAATTTTTTTCCATTGATATCTTAATCAATGGCTCAGATATCATCAATCCACTTTAAATTCAAATTGCTTATATTAGTTGGTCGCTCTAGTTCCCATATGATGACATATGAGCCCTTGATTTGAAAACATGTGCAATTAGACAACCACAGGAGCCCTTCTTTATGCTTAAGTGTAAAGTGTGTATAGCAGTCATTGCCACATTAATTAGCAATGATTATCGATGGTGCAATCATTTGAATTAATGTGATGCAGTGTATTAATGACCCTATATTGGTCATTTCATCTGAATTGACTTAATTTAATTAATTTAAAGCATTTTTCTTGACAAAAACTTTGAAAAATTGTAGAAAAATATCCACTTAACCAAAATATTGTAAATAAGGTATCATTTTCTTTAGAATTTAATCCCATTTCATTAAAAAAATAAAATCAAGCTATGATTATAAGTATTTGGGGATTAATTTCAATTATATAGTTATTCTAATTTACTTAATTACTCACTTAATATTTATCTGATTAAACATAAATTTGGCCACGTTAAATTTTAAGTTATACTCTACCTACAGTAATATTCTTAGAGTTACATGAGGTTTACTTTGATGATAATTGAATTTGTATCAATATAGGTTATAATTGGGTTTATATTTTAAAAGTTTCATCATAAATATATTTTAGCTCCATTTCATGCATTTAAACCTTCTATAGAATAATTAAATCGAGATTCAACACTTAAAAATGAATTTATTGGTGTGTTTTAAGTATTTAGAGAGAAATTCTATGAATTGTATTTTCCAAATTTTCTTAATTGCTCTTCATATAATAAATAGAGTGAACTCAAGTTTGGCTAAATGATATTGTACCATAACCCTGATCCATCTTAAGATCAATGAGCCAATTTGATCTATGATTATTTAATAGTTGGATTTCCAATTGTGTAAGACATTGGCTTGAATAAATATAAATTCATTTCTTTTATTTCTTTTAAATTTAAGACACCTTGATTGTTTTAAAATGATTGTATATATGTGCAATGGTTAGAGACAATGATTGTAAAACCTTTATCAACATTAGTAGCTCATAAGGATAATATTTAAGGATTGAGTCTAGTTAACTTAGAAAACTTTTAGGAATGCATATCCAAACCCAATAGGGGTTAAACTTAAACTTAGAAAACATAGAGTCATCAACCATCATAGGAATAAATTCATCTTGATTTGACACGTTTTGATCCTAAATAAAAATTAATCAAAATTAGCTCTTAATTAAGGGCTATATATTTGAAATTTCACAATAATTCAAATAAAATTAGAAAAAATACAAAGTCAACTTTAATCAACTCCCATTAACACTTATAATAATTTAAAAAATTAAATTTAGATCTAAAATTGAAAAATTTAATTAATAATTAATTAACACTTAATAAAACATTAATTAAATAAATTCATTTAAAATAAAATGCAAATCAAATAAATCCAAAAATCTCAAAGGATTGATCCATTGGTTATCCTTAACCAATGTTATCAATTTCATAAAATTTTGATTTACTTCAATATCAAAACTAAAAAGCCTAAGTTTATTATATGATTAGGGTATATAAATAATTCAATAAATGACAAATTTCCCATATAACTAAATAAAAATAGTAAATACAACTTAAATTTACATAATCAATAAAAAATCCATTAAAATTAAGTTATTAATAATTTGAATAAAAATAAATATTAATTAATTAAAATAATTAAATATTCAATAATTAATTAAAAATCCAAATAATATCATAAAAAAGAAAAAAAATTCAATAAAAACTTAAAACATAAAAAAAATTAGATTTGATTATTTATTTATTAAATTTTTTAAATCAAACAAAATTATAATTAAATATTGATTAAATAAAAAAAGACTTTCATGCTTAACATTTGATTCCATTTGGAAGACATTTTAGCATTAAATTCAAAGCCTTTAATACACATCAAATCACCAGACAATCTCCTTGTGTGATGCATAACTCGTTTTAGGAAGGTATTCACATACTTGGAGATTTTAATAAAATTTAATAACCAATTAAGGAATTTAATACACTATGCTAGCCTCAATTTTTGGAAGGTATAGTTTATGGAATAATCAAGCCCTTAATCAACAATTAATTAATAAATTGACCTTATACATCATGCTTGACTTCACTTGGAGAGTATGTGTAATAGATTGAGAGGTCCTTCTTCTATCCCTTACAAAATCATCAATAGCCCTTATAGATATCATGTAACCACCAACCTTATATGGAGGATGAATATATTTTGATTGCAAGCCTAAGGATTTGTAGGTTAGTAGCTCCTGCACTTGGAGTAATTAATTTACAATTTTTTTAGAAAGAAAACTTGGATGGTTTGCTAGGATATAAACTTTAGCCTAAGTTAAAGTATAATCAAAGTCATAGAGCCTCCTTCATAAGTTAAAATTATATTTACAAATTTTTTTTCCCTTAATAAACAAAAACTTTAAGCTCATGCAGCTTAAAATTTAAATTCCTATAGGATAAATCAAAGTCGTAGATCCTCCTTCACACACTTGGATTGTTTACTAGGGTAGCAAACTTTTAGCCTATGTTAGGTAGGTGGCTTGAATTTCTTGCAGGGTGCTTTGCTTAGAGAGCACCAAGTATTTGTTTATTTATCTTTTGCTACTCTAAATGTCCAATATATATATATATATATATATAGAAACCTACAAGGGGCCTACGCCTTAATTAAAAAAAAAAAGATTACAAGGTCCTTAAAAGGAGCATTCAGCTCACTATTGCTCAAAAGAGCTACAAAATAAATCAAAAGAAAACCTATAAGTTGATGGTTCCCTGTTATACAAATTACAAAATAACCTAATAACATTCTAAGTATGTTAGAAAACAAGACACAAAAAGGAAGAAAAAAGTTAATACATTCGACATCATCTTCCTACAAAATATCTAGTTAATCTCCAAAATCTTGATCCCTTCAGGTGTGTAGTACAAACATCATCATGATATAACTCCAAATACCACTCACATATAATCCCTGGACTCGCCAGCTAAAAGCATCACTAGAAATTAGCATACAAATTGGCAGGGAAATTGGTGAACACATGATACATAACACCCGAGACTCTACCAGAGCAAATAGTATTTTCTCAACATTCACAGACGAAAAACAAATTTCTTCCAAATCAGAAGAGCAGCAACAAATCCTAAAATTGGTAGTACAAATAAAATACTCCACAGGAAGTAGGTAAGAAAGAATAAAAGCCACACCCCATAAGGCTACAACCAGGGAAAAGAGAGCATCAATAAGGGGTTAAATCAACAATATAAGAGTTCCAATCATTGCTATTCATTCACCAACCATAATAGTAAAACACAGCCAGCAAAAAAGAGAACAAGACAACAGTCCAAACAGTTGAGGCCCAAATGATATGAGCAAACATCATAGAAATATAACAATCTAGGAACCCAAAATAGAACCAAAAGAACATCATAAAACCAGAACTCACATACAAACAACAAAAATCTAGAACAGAACCAAAAGTCAAGACAACTATTGAAAGTGAATATAAGGGAGACCCATCTGGTCTAATCTAGCCAAGCCTTTAATCTCTTTAGGGAGAGTATGCTTATAGTATTAAGTAAAATCAATTAAGTTACAACCCAAATTAGCCAAGAAATCGACAACATCATTCCCCTCTCTCAAGATATGAGAAATATTGTAAGTAATGAGAGAAAGCCAGTACTTAATATCTCTAAGCATATAGAAATTAGTAGGATTGGAGGAGATGTTACCATCAACATAATGGATCAAGAGCATAACATCAACTTCAATCCATATATTAGTTATTCCTTGCACCATCAGTATTAAGTTTAAAATAGCCCTCCATAAGCTTTCCCTAGTAATTTTCTTGTCATTATAAGTAGCAATATAGGAACTAAAAACTAGACCAAACTCACACGCCACATGAAAAAACCTATAAGAGAATCAACCTTTAAAAGCTTGGCCATAAAAAGATGATTCTTCACTTTAGAAATGACATTTAAAACATCCATTTTAATATTCATGTTTCGAATCATTCCTACTACTCCATAAAAACTAGCAAATAATGATAGGGAGAATATTCCTAATATGTATGACCTTTAGCAAGAGCAAACCACTCTTTAAGAAAATCACCAATATAATTAAATGGAGTAGTACAAAGAACATTAAACATATTGTCAAAATGAACCCAAACATTCATTGCAATAGGGCCCTGAATAAAAACATGATTCATATTCTCAATGTGATAACAACATTGACATTTGGAGGCAATATAAAAACCTTTCTTTAACAAAATATAATTTACATGCAAGTAGTTATGCAAAATCCTCCAAAGAAGGAAAGAGAAAGAGGGAGGTATGCTAGCATGCCAGAAAGATGAATAAAGAGAGTTTTTAGGAAGACTTTGCCTAATACAATTCCAAACTTGTTTAGCTTAAAATTTACCATCATTAGAATGGTTAAACAAAATGCAATCCTCAATCTCCAAATGAATTGAAATCTTGAGAATTAACTTAATAATACAATCAGGCACAAAATTGGAAAGTAGTTTAATATTTCATCCCTCATTACTAATAAAATCTTTAACTTTACATGCAGTGGTAGAGTGAGTATATAAAAGATTATCAATAGAAAAATTACCCAACCATTTATCTTGCAAAAAAAAAAATTTCCAGCTCCCAAACCCCATTGAATAAATTCTTCAGCTTCCCACCTAATGTTGCATAATCTTTTCCAGTTGAAGGAATCACTATTTTTAAAACCACAAATGAAAGGATGCTTCCCACCATAATACTTAGAAACCATAAAATTGGTCCATAAAATCTTTTTAGCTCTAAAAGAAAACCACAATTATGATTATAGGTTTTGATCATATCAATAAAAGTTTTGAAACCTAATTTTCCCTCATCCATAGCCCTAGAAAATTTTTTCTAAGAGCCCTAAACAATAGAGCAATTACCAACCTTAGAACCCCAATGAAATTTATTAAATAAAGTCTCCATTCTACTACAAACATTTAAAGTCAGACACAAAGTATGAAGCAAATATATAGGAATAGAACACACAACATGTTAAATAAGAACAAGCCTACTTCCATATGATAGAAAATTGAAAGCCCGAGAAGATAGTTTCTTATGATTAGTAGATAAAATATCATCAAATAAATGAGAACGTTTCTTACCCTTGTAGAGCGGCGTACCCAAATACTTTAACGGCAGAAGTCTCTTATTCAAACCAAATTTTCTTTCAATACTATTAATACAATTAGGAGAAATAGATTTAGCAGGAATAAAACAACTCTTAGAGGAGTTAAAAATTAAACCACTATCATGCTGAAAGGAATTAATAAATTTGAAGAGAATATACAACATTTTAATATGACCAATAGAAAAAATAATAAAATCATCCACAAAGCTCAAATGGGTGATGGTAAAACCACCACCCATTATATATTGCAAAGTAGGGTGAATCCTAAAAAGATTGTTAATACCACAAGATAAGAATTCCACTGTAATAATAAAGATAGCAGGAGATAAAGGATCTCCTTGTCTTAAACCACGAGAGGAATTGAAAAATCCATGGGACTTACTATTAATAATAACAAAGAAATAACAAAACTCAATACTATTTTTAATAAGATTAATGAATTGCAAATTAAATCCAAATAGACTTAAAATGGTATAAAGAAATTCCCAATTGAGGTTATCATAAGGTTTAGTGATGTCAACTTTGAAAATTATATTACCACCAGCAACCTTAGCATGCAAATCATGTATTAATTTTTAAGAAAGTTAAACATTGTCAAATATAGATCTACCTTTCATAAAACCTGTTTGTTCCAAGTAAATAATATTAGGAAGAATTAAAGCAAGCCTCCCCATCATAATTTTAGTAATAATTTTATTGAAAAATGTACATAAACTAATAGGACAAAAATCATTCCAAAAATTAATGTTATTAGATTTTGGATTTAAAGCTATAGAAGTTGTAGTAAAAAAATTAGGAATAGGATTACCCCAAAAAAATCCACCACAACATTAATAAGATCCATCTTAATGTTATCCCAAGAATTCTGAAAAAAAATTGTTGTTGAAACTATCAGAACCAACAACAAAATCAATGTTAATGTCTTTCAAAATACACCAAATTTCCTCTTTAGAAGGAATGTTACTTAACATCAAATTATCTTCCTCGGAGATATGATAAGGCATAAAAGAAAAACCAGTAATAAAATATGGGATAAAATTAGAGTTGAACACTTTAGTAAAATATTCAATACCCGATGAAGAAATGAAACCAGGATTATTAATAACATTACCATCAGAGGAAGTGACCTTATGAATCTGCCTACTAACTTTATTATGATTAACAATGTTATGAAAATAAGTAGTATTGTGGTCACCCTCCACAAGGAATCTAGAGGAGGCCTTTTGCCTCCAATAAGCCTCTTCTTTTTCCTGAATCTTAAACAAAGTAGTCTTGGCTTAATTCATAATGGACAAATTTTCAAAAGATGAATTTTGCATGTAGGACTTAGCATTATCCACATCTTTTTTGGCATGCAAGATACTAGAAAATATGTTCTTAAAAATGCATTTATTCCACCACTGAAGTTTTTTGCTTAAGCCTTTTATGTTTAGGCCAAAGCCTGGTTATACCATAAACATTATCAGAAGGGAAAAGAGGAGCATCCAAATTACTTTGCACATTTTGTAAGAAATTATCATCAAGAAGCCACATGTTTTGGAACCTAAAAGGTTGAAAAGTATTACTACTAGCCCTATTAATGCTTAATAATAAAGGGGAGTGATCAGATAAAGTACGGGTTAAATACTCAATGTGAGTATTAGGAAAAGAGGAAATCCAATAGTTAATAAAAAGGATGCAATCTAATCTTTTCCACATAGTACCCTTATTCCAAGTAAAATAGTTTCCATAAAAAACAATGTCATGAAGATTATTATTCATAATCATATCATTAAAATCCTCCATAGCATGAAAGTTAGGAGGCTTACCTCCAACTCTTTCAGCGACATTAGCAATAAAATTAAAATCCCCACTAACAAACCAAGGGGCATTGACAGATGAGGAAAAATAAAAAAGTTGATCCCAAAGAACTTTCCTCCCTAATCTAGAATAAGAGGCATAAACAAAAGAAGCATTGGAAGAAACTTGATTAAAAGTAATATTAGTATGAATCAATTGAGGAAAATCCATAATAACATCTAAAGTAATAAAGCATTTCCATAAAATCCAAATTTCTTTAGTATAGTTTCAAAACGAAAAATCAAATCCCAATTTAATGTGAACAATCCAAATTATTAGCAGCAATCAAAGGCTCAATAAAAATAAGAAGGTGACTATCTTAAATCCTACAAAGACTCTTAACTCTATCCTTAGATAGAGAACCACCCACACCCCTAATATTCCACACAAGATCTTTAACCATTAATAGATTGATTAGAAGCTCTAAGGACCTTAGGGGTAATGCTCGGATTGCTTTTTTTGTTCTTACCCTTGTTTTTGAAATAAGAAGTAATCCCTTCCTAAAAAATATTAGCTTTCCTATTAGGAGATGACATACAGTGGGTAGTAGAATCCTTCAGACCATTCTTAAGAGTGGAGATTTCAAGATACCCAACTTCGTCTTCCTCCAAGTCCTCATTCTTTTCCTTATCATTAAACTGATTGTTTTTACGATTGAGCTCGCAATCACTTTCACATTTCTCTTCATCGACTTGATTAACATCATATTCTATAACATCATTTTCAAGATAGAGGGACTTCATATTGTTCTCCATTCCTTAGTTAACCACCAAAACATTAGTTTGAAGACCATCCTCAATTTTGTCCCCAACATCATTCTCATATACATCCACTGTAACATGTTCCTCTTCATTGTCATTATTCATATTATTTTATCCATTTTTGTTATCTTTCCATCTTCCAAATGACAAAGCAGTCCATCGACCGAACCTTATTACATTCTTTAGCTTATTACACTCTTAATGTAATAAGCTCTCATAACAAAAACCCTACTATAGTCAAGATCTTTAGAAAACTAAATAGAAACATATCTAGCATCATGAAAACTGATAGAGGAATTACCAGATAATTTCAACTTCCCAAAAAAGTTTCAAATCACATCAAGGTTCGGTCGATGGACCGAAAACTTACCCACAAGCATAAACTGAAAAGGGCTAGCAAGTTTAAGAATATCATCATCAGACATTAAAATCACAGGATAACCTTTTACCACCGATTTAGTGAAAGAAAAAGTTTTTTCCTTCGAAGAGGTAGATCCCGCCAACACATCACGAAAAGAATGAGACCTAGAACTAGAATCACCATTATTTAATAAACCTTTCAATGGAGTAATCGATGTTGAAGGTTGAACGCCCCAAGCATCAGGTATCGTAGAGGATGGACCTGCCTCCATCAGGAGAAGAGAATGACCTAAGGCCAATCTGCCTCAAAATAGAAATGAATCGAGACCACAAAATAAAAAACAAATACAAGATCTGGGAACTACAATAAAAACCATGAAGATGAATAGAGGAAACTAAAATTGTACTTGAATCTCCAGAGCTAGAATGTCCTATATTTTCATTCTTGTTGGTGTACTTAGGATATTTAAGAAGTACATTACAAAAATTAGGTTATTACACAACTATTTATACACTTTATTTTTATATGATAATGCTTTTTCATTACTTTACATGTCTCTCAAGAGTCAAAGTATACTGTAATTAGGAATGATGTACATGTATGAGCCCCTATAAATTGTAGATTATACATAGATCAAGTTGTACAATATCTTAAGTTGTAAAAGAGTCAAATGCACCTGCTTATATATGCAAATGGAGCCCTAAATTAGGATATCCTCTCCTTTGAAGGATAATCTATTTTGGAATTCCATAGAGGACTTGAAGCTCGAAGACCTTAAACAGACGTATTTGAATCTATACATGTGATGGACTTGTAAATCCAGGTTTGATTTTATGTAGCTTGGATACCTTTATTTTCTCTAGAGTCTGAGTCTATTGTACATTTTTAAATCAATTAATAATTATATATATATATATATATATAGATATATAAAATATGTTTTCTTTTTTACATTATATCATACATTACATTTAAATGGGTGGTAGCTCGATGTAGTGGGCAACATATTTTTCTAGGCTTTCTTCGGTGTGTTTATTCCAAACTTTTTAGGAACATGTATTTTTTTTCTAAGATGATACAATACTATGTAATTTATACACAAACACCATTTCCCAAATATGCATGCATGCATGCATTTTATTTTTGCAAGGAAAGCAAACCCAACACACAAGCTTATGATAAGGTATTAAGGTCCTTATACACTTCGAGGATGTTTAATTATTCATGTTGATAAAGGGCCATTATGCGATCAAAATTTCTTAGAAATTTTGGGAGTTGGAAAATTTAGTCAAGTAAATTAAATAAGATAAAATAAAAAGTTCTTAGCGCGTCATCACATTAGTATCATTTAAATATAAATTTAAAATTATTCATTTTAAGCTACTAATTCAGAGTATAACCCATCCTTTGATATATAAAATAGAGTTGATCATATCATATATTACATCTAGGATGATTGCTTGTGTATTAAGTTGTTAGTTGGCAACATATTCTATGAAAGCATAAGCCCATAGGTATTTGTACACTTCAAACTCATTTTTAAAAAAAAGTATAAGGAAATGAAGGATATTTTGTAAAATTTTAAAATATTTTTGAATGAGTGATTAGTATTTTAAAAATATTTTAGGCAACTATCACATATTTTAAATCTATAGTGTGTCAAGTCTACACTTTAATCAAAAGTTTTCTCCTTAGACACATAATTGATTGTAGGGGTTGATAAGTGCAAATAATGTATTATTTTATGTGTTATATTTTTAGTGAAAATATGTTATTTTAATTGTATTATGCATGAAAAATATAAAAAAGGACTCAAAATTCTAAGTACCATATAGTGCTGTAGTGTTAGACGAATAAGCCTCATAACGCCATCAAGGACACCATTGGAGCACAACATTATTGACACGACAGAGCATTTATATCTATTTGATAGCACCATTGTGTTAAAATAGTCAGAATTGTAGTATCATGTTCATTATGGCCAAGCTCCATAATATCACAATCTATCATTCTTTGGCATAAAATTTGCCACTAGGGCATTACATTATTCAAAAGTTAGTAGTGTTGTAGCATAGAAATTGTAATTTCCAAAGAATATGATCTTCCAATGAAGCATCATGAATGTTTACTAAATACTTGATCCATATTAGAGAACTTTGTAGTGGAGAAAAAAATTAGTGTAGTGATGTTAGTTCATTTTATGGATGTGGTGGCGTCGATCCTTTAAGAACCGCAACACCAGTTGACTAATTTTTGTTTTTCTACAAATAGTTAACGTGCTATGTTTTTAAGAGAGTTCAGTCACTTGTCTAATTTTAGTATTTCTTATTGTACTTTTTTAGGTCTCTCTTAGAGCCAATTCTAAGAGAGACTAGAGAGCTGATAGATATAATCATTAGAGTGTTTAGTTAGAGTATATGAAAAACTCTGTACATTAAGGGAGGAGTGTAGATGAAATATATTTATCCTTCCTGCACTCTCTTGTATTTTTATTCTTCCATGATTTCAAAGAAAATGATTTTTCTTATCTTTTCTTCCATGTCTGACTAATTCTCTAGTTTTGGATTGTTGATGTAGAGATCATATTAAGTACTAATAAAGATTCTTGTGCTATAAAGTTAAATGATGTTTTTAATATTTTCTCACTTTTTATTTAATACACAAAGTGGTCATATATGTAGTTAACATCTAGTGTGATGTATAGTCTCAACGGATGAATGAAAGAACAATGGGAATATTAAAATAGTATTTTTAAATACCTCAAAATTGGATGTAAAATGTTCTAGTTTCTTATGGAAATAATTGAAATGTAGGATGTTAGTAGATATCCTTTTCACCCCTACAAGCTCAAGAATGATCTAGGGATACATATGCCTTAAATCGCATTACAAATAAGAGTTTTATTAAGAAAGATATACAATTTATGTTCATCAATCCAAAACATTTTATTTAAATGTTATATCCTTTATTTTAACTATTTTTAGTCATTTGATCTCAAAATTGGGAGAATCCTTTCTAAAATTTGTAAAACCAAAAAGATTTTTAAAAAATTGAACTTGTGTTAGGGAAAAATCATTCTAAATTTGTGTTAGTAGACATAATTCATCAAATTATTAATATACCTACAACCCATGCTAATAATTTTGAATTAAACTTTCCATTATTTAAATGGTTCAAAACACTTAATTTGGTAGAACTCTTCTAGAAGATTCTATTTAATATTTAACTTTTTATTATAATTTTGTACAAAATTTATGTTTAATGGTGTCAGTGATGATGCCATTAGACTTAGATTTTTTTCATTTTCTCTAAGAGTAAAGATAAGATGTTGTTGAATTCTTTACCCCTAGGCTCTATAACTACTTGGAATGAGTTGGCTCAAAAGTATTTCCCACCTTTAAAAATTGGTAAACTTAGAAATGGTATAATTTCTTTTACTTAGTTTGAAGGAGAATCCATTAATGAGAGTTATGAAAGATTTTAAAAAATTCTTAGAAAATGCGCTCATCATGCTATACCTAATATATTGGTTATTCAAACATTTTATAATAGATTAGTAAGATCTTTTAGTGCTATAATTGATACAGTAGTTGGATGACCATTAATATCTAAGCCATTTGAGGAACCTTACAACTTAATAGAGAAAGAATCTACTGATAGGGTAAATTCTAAGAAAGTACCAAGAATTTATGAATATGATGTTTTATTAATCTTTATTGCACAAGTTCAAAAATTTCTAAGAAATTGAATATAATGTGAGTAAATTCTGGTTTAGGAACCAAATCTTTTAGAGATCAAAATTCAATTGAAGATAATAATGTGTAAGACATAAAAAATTAATTTGATTATAAAACAAAATAATCCCTATTCAAATACATATAATCCAAGTTGGTGGAACCATCCTAATTTTAATTGGTCAAATAATATAGGTGGGAATAATCAATGGAATAATAGGTAGAATAATGAAGGAGTAAATTAGAGTAATTCTCAACAACCTGCTATTAATCCTAGACTTATATAAGTATAATCAATGAAATAAATTTAGGAATAAAAAATAGCATGGAAAGATATATTAATGCACTTATGAAATCAATTGCAAAATAAAGCTGCTTCTAATAAAAATTTGGAAACCAAATTAAGTCAGCTTGTAATTTTAGTTAGTGGTATAATTCTTAGATCTTTACCTAATATAACTGAAGTTAAACCAAAAGAAAAAGTTATTAAAGAATGGAAATAATATACCTCTGCCAAATTGAAAAATCTAGGCATGTATAGCTGAAGACGATAAACTTAACACTATGTGGGAGGTAACCCACTTGTGATGATATGTATGGTGTGTAGTACAATAGTTATCTTATAACCTGGGTTATGTTCATGTTATGCAATCACATGTTTTATGCGATTTTAATAATACATATGAAAGCATGTGAAGTGTTAATTGTGTTTGCATTTTTATTTATATTTTATTAAAATTCCCCTCATGTTTATAAATATTTTCATTATATGTTGTATTTTTATTATTTATTTAACCATAGTAAAATGATAATTAAAATTTATTTAAAATTAGGATAATGATGAAATCCTATATCATAATTTAAATAAACACTATTTATACTTCATAAAGTGGAAAACTAATAATTAACTAACTTAGATCATTTAAGTTATTATTTTAATTTGAATTTATAAGTTATACCATTATGCATTAATTTTTGAAATGAATATGAATAATTAGGATTATAGATTAGATATTAGTAGATTAAAATCAAAAATCATAAGCAACCAAAATTTGTAATTGGTAATTTTATTAAATCCTTACATAAAATTCATTAAGATTGTAAAAGGAAATGTAGCAACACTAATATTAGAATTTGTGATTTAAACTTAGCAAAGCCAATTGCCTAATTTTTATTTGCCAAATTCACAATAAACTTAGCAGAGCCAATTTCCTAATTTGTGTTTTCCTATAAATAATAATTGTGTTATTTTTGTAAAAGAGTTTAGTCACTTGTCTAATTTTAATATTTTTCATAGTACATCTTTTGATCTCTCTTAGATTTAATTCTTAGAGAGACTAGTCATGTAATAGATAGATCATTAATGTGTTTAGTCAATGTTTGTGTGAGCAACTCTGTACATTAAGGAAGGAGTGTAGAGGAGATACATTGATCTTTTCTAGTGATGTCACTTTCTTATTTTTTTATTCTTCCATAATTTTAAAGAAAATGAATTTGCTTATCATTTCTTCCATGTCTGGCTAATTCTCTAATTTTTTATTGATGATGTAAAGAATATATTAAGTACTAATAAATATTCTTGTGCTCTAAAGTAAAATAACATTTTAAATTTTTTTCCACTATTTATTTAATACACATTGTGACCATATGTGCAGTTAAAACTTAGTGTGATGTATAGCCTTAATAGAGGAATGCAAGAGCCACTATGAATATCATAATGGTACTTATGCATATCTAGGAACAAGATGTAAAATACTCTAGGTTCTTAAGGATATTATATAAATGTAGGAGGTAAGCAGACATCGTTAAAACCCATATAAGCTGAACAAAAAGTTTGGGATGAAAATGCTCAAAATCACATTGCAAATAAGTTTTTCTGAAGAAAGTATATGCTATTTGAATTAATTAATCCTAAACATTTTATTTAAATATTTTATCCATTATTTTTATTATTTTTTGTTAGTGATTGAATCTCCACAACCAACATTTTTATTTAAGTAGCATAATTTTGCAATTAGATTAAATAGTAGCAGTCAATTGCAAGAAAGCATACTTCCACGTTGGTTCGACACTCTACTCTATCCGTTTATTACTTAATTTTGTATGTATACTTACGTATATTAAGTGGGGTTTGTTATTTTTATATATTAAGGAAAACCTAAGCTTTATTTAGGGAAGAGAGAGCCTTAGATTTTTTTTAAAAGTCAAAAGTGCACTCCACAACCACCATCAAGGGGTTGCCTCTATAGAACCATATCATCCCAATATAAAATAAACTCTATCTTAGTTAGCTAAGATAAGGGAGAAATCTTTTGGATGTCAACTAAAGAAAATCCTCAGTTAGCTTCATATTTTAAATGATAAATGTATGTGAATACTTTCCTCTTGAATGAATTTCATATCCCCTATATAGAGTTTGAATATGAAAATAAATTATTTCATTTCTCAAGTCAATAATGTAATGTTTATTCATCTTTCAAAATAATTATGGCTAATTATACATATTTAATTAAATAAATACTAAATCTCAAATTAGTGGTCAATCATATAATTTGTTTATTATCGCACATCAATGAACTATCAAGCATTCAAAGTCAATGTTATATTCAAAAAAATATATCCAAATATGACTATGCTTATGTCTGTAAAATAGGACATGTTGAGGGATAAGTTAAAATTATTGAAGAAATTTAAAATAAGCATTCAGGCCATTTTCCTTAAATGTAACCACAGCATTATATTAGCTTTGTAAATTTACTAACTTGAAATAAGACCTTTAATTTTTTTGTGAATTTGATTGATCAAGATTTATCAAATTCTTAATTTACATATTGATTTAGAAGAAAATATAACTTCGTCACATATAACAAAGAGGAGGGATTTTGATTCTAGAAATATAGAGGATGTTAAATTTAGATTTAGGATTTAATAAACCTAGTATGAAAAATAAAATTAATCTATAAGGAATAATGTAAATATGATGTGTTAATTAGGACTGAGAAGAAGATTTATTCAAGCATTTTAAAATAGAAGATTTGATTTAGATGGATTTGTTCAATAGTCCTTGAATGATTGATTAGAGATTGAGTTTAGAATTCATTAAAATTTAAAAATTTAAATATATATAGATGGATTTATTTAATAGTCCTTAAATGATTGATTAGAGATTGAGTTTAGAATTTTTGATTGATGATGTAAAGAATATATTAAGTACTAATAAAGATTCTTGTACTCTAAAGTAAAATAACAATTTTAATTTTTCCACTATTTATTTAATGCACATTGTGACCATATGTGAAGTTGAAACTTAGTGTGATGTATAGCCTTAATAGAGGAATGCAAGAGCCACCATGAATATCATAATGGTACTTTTGCATATCTAGGAACAAGATGTAAAATACTCTAGGTTCTTAAGGATATTATATAAATGGGAGAAAGAAATGAGTATAAATGGAAGAATATGTTAATCACATTAGGAGAGAGAACATATAGGAAGAGAGAATCATTTCATTTATTTTTGAATTGAATTGCTATTGGATTTTAGCAGGGTAGCCATTTTGGCGGTGGTGGTCTCCAAGTCCTTGGTGGCTGGTGGTGAGTCAGGTTCCTGTGTTTTTTCTGTGATATACTTGGGAGCAGTTTGTGGGTTGATGAGTTCTATTTGGAGTAGAAGTGGTGTTTTTCTTTATCGGGATAATTACTAGTCAGATGTGCCTTAGGTGATTATGAAGGTTGAAGCGATGGCTAGTCTAGTCCATTTCTTGGATATCACCTATCTTTGTGAAGGAAATTTGATTAAGGGGGAGTTCTTAAGGAGAGATGAAGCAACCTAATTGGTGAGTAAAAATAAGATAGTAACCTTGGAACACTGATATAAGATTAGGATAGGTTTTAACTCAAATTACTTATCTTACTGTAAAAATTAAAGTAGGTCAACCATGATTGTCTTTGAAGAATCAGTTAGATATTTCATCTCTTAATCATTGAAGGCAAAGCATATCATCTCTCTATATATCAAAGGGATAAAAAAGGATATTTGGGTTGTAGGCATGAAGATCCTCCACCATATGTTAGGTTTGAGTTTCTTTATCTTTTTATGATGAAATTAAGGGTCCCAAAGTTTTATTGTTAAAAAAGAAAGTGCTTTTCTTATTGTTAAAAAAATGTGGAAAATCTAATTAATGATGATTCTTATTTTATGATCCATTTATTAACCATCAAAGTTCTTTATCTAATGCCACATTGGAGGAGGGAGAGGGAAATTAAGTTGAGAAGGTGGATTTGCTAGGGATTTTTAGTGAGGTCATTATCAATGTTGTTGTAGTTCTGGTTTACCATTAGGAATGGAAGGGGAAGGATCCCAATTTAATGGGGAAATACAACTTTGATAAATTAAATGAGATTTCAAGAAGTGGTGTTGCTCCTGTTGGCATAGTTGGTAGGTTTCCTATGGTGGGGTTGCATTGGATTTTATTTACTTTATAGAATGGGAGTCCTAGTTCAATGTGGAGGTCTAACATTTAAAAAGTGAAGGGTTTCCAAAACAATGGGGTATTTACCATTGGAAAAACTTTTGTAGAAATGATTTTGAGAATAATTTTTTTGAAGGGCCATGCTAGACTTCATTATGATATCTAGGCTTGTGCTATTCATGATTAAATTTTAGCAAATTTCATAGAGGCTATAATGGTTAATAATGATAAGGTGAATAGTTTTCAAATATGGACTGAATTGGATATTGGTGGTTACACAAAGTCTAAAGATATAATTGGCTCTACTTTGCGAAATGCAAAATTTGAAATCAATATGAAGATGAATTGAGATTCTAAGTCAATATTGAATATTATTTGGAGTATGGTGGAATCTTAGGGTAAATCTTATCATGTTAAGGCTTCGATGAGTGTTCATTAAATGGAGTCCATGGATTATAAGGTTAGAAGTATTGTAATTGTTGGGATGCTATTTTATGGTTTCTCACTAGATGGTAAGAAGGTTCTTCATTTAGATGCTATTTTGAAGGGGGATAAAGCCTCAACAAAGGACATATACATGGTGGAATTTTTATTTGAGGGAAAGTTTTCGATGCTAAATTAGGTTGATTCTTGTTTAGGTCGTGTAAGGAGCTCAAGCTCATAGGGCCATGTGAAGACTTATCTAGGATAAAATGGTGAGAGATGTTGTCATCCTATCTGTAGGAGTGAGTACTTTGATGGTGAGATTGGATAAAGAGGAAAAGTTGGTTCTTCCAATAGTGGATTTTACTTCAGTGCTAGCTAGATTAGATGGTTCTAATTGGGTGGAACATGAGGTTCTAGTAATTACAGTCACTGTGCTGGGAGGTATTGTAGCTATTGAACTACTTTCTTAAGGATTGGTTAAAGGGAATTTGTTATGTCTTCCAAGAGTTCAATTCAGCTCATTGATGTCTAGAATAGATGGGTCTATCATATTTCATGGTTCTTTATATTATTCCATGCCATTATGTGCTCTTCAGTCAAACTATAAAAGTTGGGAAGTTTATTAACTCTTACTAATTTCTTTTATATTTACTTCTAATATGTTAATTTAAGTATTTATATTAAGGAGGCTAACTGTTATTTTTATTGTATCTTTTTGGAACCACTGGGAAGTTAACCAACCTCTTAGTTTATTTTCTAAAATTTTGCATCCTCATCACCCCTAGTTGATCAAGAAAATAATGATTTAGTCGTAAATTCAATATGAGAATCACATATTAATGGTAAAAGAAGATAATATTTTGGAAGCACATATATATTTTTTCTTAGTTAAGTATTTGGAAACTTGTTTTCCATATTTTATAGTATTTGTTGTTTCATTTTCAATAGTAATTCCTCCCTCTTTCTTTTGTAAATAAAGTAATTCTTCTTACATTGCTCTTGTAGTTCTTGTTCCTATTTTTAATTTGTAAAATCCTTCATGTAGATCTTCCAAAACAAAGAATGAAATGAGTAATTTGACCAACAAAACAAGAGTAGTGTACACCTATGATGAGCGCAAATATTTTACCAATATAAAATAAAGTTTTGCTACTAAAGATAGAGAGAGGAACTTTTCACCAGTGAAATCACTAGTAATATCTTTAGGAAAACAAAACTACACAATTTGAAATTTATATTTTTATAGTATGGGTGTGTGTTTTAAAGATAAATCCATAGATTCGTAGGATCTTAACAATCATCTAGGCAAAATACTTGCAATATAACAATACACAGGAAAAGAAGTTCTAATTCACATAGTATAAATACATTTTTTAATCAATAATACATAATTAGATTATAAAAAATGAGAATAAGGTCTATACAGTAATTACCACTTATATATAACCCAATGTCCATAGGAACTTGTTAAGTATAATTTTTGTAGTATTTTATTATCATAAATAACAACAAAAAATTATTTTTTATTGTTATACACGAATGTCTCAAGAAAGGAAAAAAATTCATAATTGTTGAGCAATTGTCATAGTGGTTCAAACATACGCGTTGTAGCATTATATTTTATAAAGAATGGGTGTCATGATTCAACATTATAGTGCAAACGCCTCCAAAATTTTACCAAATAATAACATTATAGCACTATTCGATCTATCATTCATGTACGACAACATCAAATTATATTATGTTGTAGCCTCTATAAGCAAACTTAAGTGTCATATAGCTCAAATGTTTTAGCACCACGGTGGAGCAGTTACTAAAATGAGGAGCCTTATTGACTTAGTCAAATGTCACATCAGTTCAACTAATAGACATGCCTTGTTAGTTAAGCACTGTAGTAAAACAAGCGCATTAGTATTGTGGTGCTAGTTTACTTTTTAATACTGCATCGCTAACCTTTCGAGCTCCATGGTTCTTGAGTTCATTTATGTACTAGTATAAATGTAATTCTATCATGTTCTTAGGGGATTCTAACATTTTTTATCAATCTTATGTTCTTAAGTATAGTTCCCTCTTAGAGTTATGTTAAAGTGGGGCTAAGGGTAGAAAGATACTATATTTAGATAGAATTAGCCTATCTTATTATAAGTAATAAGATATTTGGAGGAGAAAGGAGTGTGGAAAGTGCATTTATATTATCCTGGAGATATCTAATTACACTTTTATTCTTATACTAGCAAAGAATTCTGGATAGTTCTATTTTATTTTTATGGATGGATAATCTCCTAATGTTTAGCTAATAATGTGAACCCAATGCAAGTACAAATATAGACTTTTATTATTTGAATGAATAAATGTTATCTTATATATCTCACATTCTTAATTTATTATATATAATTTCCATGTGCGTAGTTAAAATTCAGTGTGATATATTATCTTACAGATGATATTAGAACATTTAGGAGAATTGAAATGGAACTATTGCATGCATAGACATTTAATGTTTAGTGTTATAGGTTCTATTGAAATATAATAGCTATATGAAGACCTATTATTAATGGGATTCTATCATTTTTTAGGGTACTTCTGTCACATTTTTTTTAGTCTTGTATACTTATGTGTAGTTCTCCCTTAGAGTCAAGTCTAAGAGAGGTATGGGAAAAGAAAGATACTACATTTGGAGGTCATTAGTTTATCTTATTATAAGTAACAAAACATTTATAGGAGAAAGGAGTGTTGTAAACGCATATGTATTATCCTAGTAAAGTTTAATTACACCTTTTCTCATGTACTTTTTTCATATTCAAGCAAAAAATTCTCGATTGTTCTATTTATTTCCTGCTTTTATAAATTCTTAGCTTAGACTAAATGATGTTACCATTAGGAAAGTACTAATATTAACTCTTATGCTTTGAGTGAATAAAGGATATTATCAATATCTCCCATTCTTAATTTAATGTATAGAATAGTCATGTGCGTAGTAAAAATTTAGTATCATATATTTCCTTTATGGAGGAGTAATGGAATAATTAGGAGAATTGAAATGGAACTGAAGTGTAATTCCAAATAGAATATCCTCTTAGAAAGAGGACATTGTTTTTTGAAGCCCAACTTATATATATATATATATATATATATATAAGTAGTTAACTTTCTCTTTTATATCTCATGGAAATTCATAACTCGATCTAAATACAAAATATATAAA
>NW_021318734.1:261937-312583 GCF_001605985.2 Dendrobium catenatum
TTTGTTACAAGAACTTACAACTTCAATCAATAAAAAATAATAGAAAGAACTATGCATGCAATCATTCAACTCATATTAGTATGTATATATAATTGTAAAATTATGTAGGAGTTAATGTGAATAGTGTCATCTCATATGCGCAATAAAATAAATATAATTGATGTAATTTATAACTGGTGATTAGTAGTCATATAAAGGATTAATAGATTTTGTCATCCTATACTCTTGTCAAGTGCAATATAACGTGTCTATCATGAATCTATACGTGCCTATAAATTACACCCTTTTATCTCAATTTATGTGTCATCACATATGTATTAGCATACTTATTATATAAAGCTATCTCCATAATTTCAAAGGTGAGTAATGAGAGATAAAGGTGATGATCTCTTAACCAATAACTTGGGCTATTGGGGGAACTCAAATAAATAGTGAAGGAGAACTTCATAATAGTGGACATGCTACTCATACATCATAATATTGATCATGCCATATATTATCTGCTTATTATATTATATCATGTTACTTTTGAAATTCATTATGTATTTTATGTCATATGAATATGCAAGCAAGACAGGACACCTCGCTACATGTTGTATTTTTCTTATATCACATCTTATAAGCTAGCCCTTTAGGAATTAGCTTCAATAATATCAGCTCAATTGCTAAGAATCATCTTCATATCACATGTCACAAGTCATCTTGCTTTAATGAAAGAAGTATTCACTTCATGCTTGTTGGTGTGTCATATTATATCAGTTGAACCCCTTATATATCCCTTTTCATATCAATTAGGATTATACCACAAAAATTATTTAATGGGAAGCCTTATCAGTATTTCTCTTATACATAATAATATGTCTCTAACTAATTTGAATCATTCAATCATTTTCAGCCAACTTTTCTTGCCTTTACACATGTTTTATATTATATAGATTTTAATAAAAACTACCATATATATCAAAGGTATTTATCACTATAGTCATTGATATGCATGCAATATGCTAGAAATGCATGTTTGACTAAATAAATAATAAATGTATATATATAGTGTATATTATATCTATTAGTAATATACTTACTCTTGATCATTTTATACTCATTATTATATTACTCATTTTAATTAAAATGACATATAAACATAACCATCTGAAGAAATTCTAATATTAACTAGTCAAAATATCCACGGTAATAATATCTATCACATTGCAAAAGTTATATGGTGAAAATTTTCTAAAATAAAAGATATTGTATTTTTATGAATTTTTGGGGAGAGAGAAATTGGGGAAATACAAATAATTGAAAATAGAGGTTGGATTAAGTTCACTTGCCATAATAAGAGTACTTTTCTCAACTAAAGCAATGAAAAATACTTGCGTATGCCTTACTTTTTCTCTCCTCCTTTCTCCTCCTCTCTCTTCTTTTCTCTCTCTTCTCTTACTCAGCTAAGAAATGAAAATGTGTGGGGGGGGGAGTTTAATGAAATTTTTTAATATATTATACATATAAAAAATTACTTTTCTAACTTAGTACTTTAACATTCAAAACTTAGCATCATAGTGCTCCATCAAATTCTAAAATACTAGAGAGCTTAGTGTTGTAATGCTTAATAGGCAATACTGTTGTGTTCTCTTAACAAATTTTTAGAAATTTAGAGAAATCTAATTTTATACCGTTACAATCTACCCACCTTAGAAAAATATCTACCTTGATATTTCCCTTTATAGACCACTAATAAACAAAATAAGATCCCTAATTACATAAATAATCAATTAAAACATATACTCAGTCATTCACATATGTATTTTAGTCAATTGATCAGTTATTTATCATGTTATGAAATACACGTCAATCATAAGAAATAACATTCAAAACAAATATCTATACTATCTAGTGGACCTCTCTAGAGCTACCTCCAACTCCCACTCATAATCTTTCCATTTATTCCACAAATAGAACCCTAAATAGACATTTTAGATCTTTTAGTTCTCCAGCCATAAACCTATCTGCGCTGATCTATCTTTGATCTGAATCTCTTTCCTTATCCTATATATTGGAATCATTTGATAATCATATTGACGACATCTAAAACACTATCCTATGATAAATATGCGCTATCCTGCATGTCTCCTACCACATATAGGGCATAAATTATATATTACTTATTGGTATCACAGGTCCTTCCCTAACATCAACATTGCTTCATCTCTCACTACTTTCTTCTATTTTCACTTCTTCAACTAATTTCATTTTACTCATGCCCTGTCTAAATTGGTGAATGGAAAAATCCTTTTCCTATAGTTATTTTTTCTAAACATACAATGAAAATTCTTGAGTCCTTAGTAGTACAAGTGAGTGTCTCAACTCATCATTTAATCCTCTTAAGGATTGGCAACAATTTTCTTCTATAATACTAACTAGTTGAGGGGTTGTAATAACCAACCTAATAGAATTCCTATCATGTTGAGTAGTGACAAGAAAATCCCAAGATCTAATTTTGGAAATATTTTAAATTCTCTTCCAATATATATTTTAAACAAACAACAAGCTATAAAGCTAATAAAATATCTAGAATACTAAAAAATAAACTTATCTACAAAATCTTTTTCATTTTAGCAAAATATCTATATATGACCTACACTACAATACATGGCTATTTAATAAAAAGCTGAGCAAAATAAAATCCATCCATGAATTTATAAAAATTAAAATATAGAATTACTTATAAACTTTAGATTAAATCCTAAAGCTACTTTCTCATATCCTAAAAATAGAATGCAAAATCACAATAAGCTATAACAGCTCAACATGACATAATACTGATCAAAGTTTCAAAATTATTTCTTAAATTAAATATTTTTAGAATAATTAAAAGAGTTAAATGCAATCTAATAAATCAATATACTAAGAAAAGTAATAAGAGTGTTGCAGTTATCTAAAGATTCATAAAATAATATTAAGCAATTAATTAAATTAAAATTCATATTACAAAATTGCTCATATCAATTTTCTTAGAACCCAGACATAATTTCAAATAATTCTAGCCCCCTTATGACTCCCTTTGTGTATTAGACGAGAATATACCCGTAGGCACTAGGACATGGCTTATAACCACCAAAGTATTGCTTATATCAACCAAACATGGCTTATAACCACCTGAATAATTTTTATAGGCACCAAATTAACAATCACAGATAGAATCTCAAAGGATTTTAACCATTTTATCTCCCAACAAATATAATTCAATCACAGAAGCATATATTTTATCACGTTGTAACAATTAAATCATAATAGAGCTTTTATAAGAATTACAGAGTTTTCTATAGCAATATGCTACAAAATATTCTACTAAGCAAATTTCATAGTTTCAAAGCATAATAAAATTATTAAAGATAATATAAAATAATTTTTTAAGAATTTAATTATACTACAGTACTATTTTTTAGAGTTTAGGTTATTTTTTTTCAATAAAATTTTATAAAAATTCTAAAATCACCGAGGGAAAATTTTTAGAAAATATTCAGAATATTAATCTATATAATATAGAAAAATTTATATGATGAAAGTTTTTCCAATGCAATGTTATTGGTATATTTTTGTAACAAAAATAGAAATTTAATCAAAAAATTGGGAAAACCTTATATTCATGAAAATTGTGTAGGTATAATGTGACTAACCTTAATCTAAATAACTTTCCTAACTGGGCCAACGAAAAAAAATAAACCGAAGTCACTCAAAAATATTTTTCTTCCTATTAGAATCCTCTCCTCTCTCATCAAAACTTACCATGATCGAATGAATGAATGAAATAGAGGATTTATTTTTATGTTTAAATGGTAATTAGTGGCCTAACACTACGGCACAATCACCTAAAGCTATGGTGCTAGTTTGTTTTACAAAATGTTGAGACTGCAATGTTGAAATTATACTATTGGGCTTCTTGGCACCGTTGTTGCACCGTAGCACTCAGACACCCAATGCATAGGCTCTTAAATTGTTAAATTTTAGTTTTTTTTTTTTTGAAAATAAACTCCAAACCTTTGGGGCTCTTTTTAGAGCATATACAAACATTTTTTATGCACCAAAATACTTTTAAACACATATGAATGGGTTAAAAATAGAAAACTTCAAATATTTACCTTTTCAATTTGCATATGAACAGGTAGAACCAAATGCTAAACCTAGAGCTACCACAACTCTCCTCTCCTTAAAAATATATTATTCTCGATATTTCTAAACTTAGATCTCATATCACTTAAATAAACTAGGATATAGTTTTGGCATTTCAGACTCTTTTTCCATGTAGCTGCCCTTTTAATTATGTGCTTCCACTAGACTTTCTCCATTGCAATATGTTTATTCCTTAACTTTCAACATCATAGGATATAATCTTCTATGGTTCTTCCCTGAGCTCAGATTTGGACCCACCTCAGTGTCTTTAGTAGATATTCTTTTTTTAGAATCATATACTTCCTTAAAAGTGATACATAAAATACATTATGAATTTCATATAAATGATCTGGTAAATATAACCTATAGAAAGATTTATGAATCCTTTCAATAACCACAAATTTCCAGTATACCTTTTCTTCCTTTCCAAATTTGATAACGCCTTTCATCGACCTTATCATTACATATACAAAATCTCTTACTTTAAATTCCTTAGTACGATTGTTAGTATCATAATATTTCCACTTTCTAATATGTACAACTTTTAATATATCTCTAATCAAATAGTTCCTTTTAGTAGCATCATCAATTAATTTTTATCCATTTTGATGTTTCTCACCCACCTCTATCCAAGATAAAGAGGTCCTATATTTCCTACCATGCATAGCTTCATATGGTTTCATACCTATACTTGACCTATAATTATTATTATACGCAAATCCAATCAGAGGAATGTAGTATTCTCAAGTAGCACAAAAATCTAGAATACATAGTCTAAGAAGATCTTCCATTACCTATATATTATTTCAGATTATCCATCATTCTAAGAATGAAATATCATACTAAATAAAGTTTCATTCTCAGACATTATTGAATTCCCCTCCATAGTTTAGAGGTAAACCTATCATCACTATTGATAAATATAATCTTTGGTATCCCTTACAATTTAATAATCTCATATACATTTATCGTGCTAGTCTATCTACAAAATCAGACTATCAGATTAAAATAAAATGAGCTAACTTTTTCAGACAATCAATTATAACTCAAATTTATCCTCTCCTATCTCGACTTGGGAATACTCATAGCAAATTCAATAGTCATCTCTTCCCATTTCCACTCGAGGATGGGTAATAGCTACAAAATACCTTCTGATTATTGATGTTCTACCTTCACTAACTGATAGACTTCATACTTAAATACAAAATCTACCACCATTTTTAATCTAGGCCACCAACATAGAACTTTCAAATCATAATACATTTTGTTGCTTCTTTTGCTAATTGTGCAACCTAAATAGTGAGCCACATATAGAATATGTCACCTCAGATATCTTAAAAAAAAAGAACTCATAATCTATTCTTATAGAAAAAATAACATAATAAAATATTCATAGTTAAGATTTCTTACCTGACCTAATCTGATTAATAAATTTTGGATATTCTACATCTGATCTCTAAGCTTTCTAAATTTTTTCTTGTAAAGAAGGTTGAATAATGATTTGAGCCAATATACCATAATTAAAATCAAAAAGAGAAATCAACTCTAACATAATATTTTATTTATCTTATATCAAATACTCATCAGAAGAAAACTTAATATATGGTAATCCAAAAGATTTTTTGCTCAAAGCATATGCTACTAAATTAGCCTTGCTAGGCTGATACTAAATAGTTAGATTATAATCTTTAATCAATTCAAGTAATCTCCTTTTCTTAAAATTTAAATATTTCTAAGTCAAAATGTACTTTAGACTATGATGATCAGTAAAATCTCACACCTAATACTATATAGATAGTGTCTCCTGATCTTGAAAGAAAAAATTATAACAATAAGTTTTAGATCGTGTGTTAGATAGTTTCTCTCATGCAACTTTAACTACTTAAAAGCATAAGTTATCAACCTTTTATGCTATATCAGAATATATCCTAGACCTCTCAGTGAAGCATCACTAAATATCTAAAAATCTTTTGTACCAGATGGAAGATCCAAAATAATAGTAGAAGTCAAATAATCATTTAATCCATAAATATTGGCCTCACACTCTAGTGTTCAAACAAAAGCCACTGACTTCTAATTCAATACAGCATAGGTCCAAAAATAAGAAAACTCTTTCATAAACTTCTTGTAATATCTAGCCATACCAAAATAGCTGCGTACCTCAAATATAGTAGTACGCCTCAACCACTCAGTAACTTCATGAATTTTATGGGGATCCATCAAAATACAAAAACTACCCACCATATGGCCCAAAAAAGAAATACTCCTTAATTAGAACTGACATTTGGAGAATTTTGTATATAGTTGATGCTACCTATGTGTCTCAAGAATTATTCTCAAATGTTTGACATGATTATCATAAAAAATAGAATAAACCAAAACATAATTTATGAAAATAATAACAAACTAATATAGATAATCTCTAAACACTATATTCATCAGATTCCTGAAGATGTCTAGTGTTGACCTTGAGTTTCACTCTACCTGGGTCAAAGGAGTTTTACCTGGTCAAGTTGACAAAGCCAGACCCTAAGACCTCCTCCCTTGTATTTAGTGGGTTAAGCCAAGGCTACTAAGCCTAGACCCAAGCCTTGAGTCAACCTGGTGGACCCAGGTGACCCAATTGACCCTATTTTGGATTCAAATTCAATTTAAACCCATCCTAGGCTCAAAACTCACTTCTATTATGTTTCATGGGTCAGATTACATCCGTTGAGCTCAAACCCATGCCTTGGGTCAACCTGGTTGACCAGGTCAACCCAGGTTAACCCATTAATCCCTAATGAGCCTAACTCAAATTCAAATCACTTCCACTTCATCTCAGGCTCAAATCTCACCTCCCTTGGGTTCCATGGGTCAGACCACATTTTTTAAGCTCAGACCCATGCCATGGGTCAACATGGTTGACCAAGACAACCCAGGTTGACCCAATTAACCCATATAAGCCCATCTTGATTTCAAACTCAATCCAAACCTATCTTTGGCTCAACCCCTTACCATCTTTGACCTAATTAACCAAGTTGACAAAATGAAGCTTTAACTTGGTCAACCAAAGTCCTATTAGGTCAAATTGACCTATTTAGGTCAATTTAAACCCATCAATGAATTCAAATTATTTCCTAATCCCCCCTAAAGCCAAACCACATTAAATTCAACTTGGTTTCCTCTTAATTAGCTAGGATAGATCTAGGCCATTGATCAAAGGCTTGGGCCTTTAAATAGAGGACTTATGGTTCATTGTAAAGGACTTTTTGCTTTTAATCTTTCTCCATGTCTCCTTAACCTGATATTTTGGTGTGAGAGCTCCCACTACTTCCTCCCACATCTCCCAAGTCGAACTCAGCTAGTCAAGGCTGCTGCCGGTGAGATCAATTGCGAATCGAGACCCAAGGAGTTCCAAGGATTCCTCCAATCAATCCAGTGCATTTCAAGCAACAACTTCAACTAGGAAATTATACAAGGATAGTCTACAAGCTCATTTATATCGAGATCTCCCTAATCCATTTATTGGAATATGGTAAATTCAAAACCCTAGACTAGAACACTTAGATCAATATAACTTTTCACACCGTGCATTTTAGAATGAGAAGCATACCCCCATCAATGCTCTTCATGAGTAGAGCCTAGGGTTAAATTTTCATGTGATTTGATTCACCCAATCACTAGAATAAAGCTAAACATGGTTCTAGGGTTTCAATTTATAAAACATACACATTACGTATGATATGAGTCAATGATCAACGACTTGGATCTCACCGTATTGTGGCTTCTGTTTGATCGTAAACTCGATGATGCAATCATCGCTCACGTCCGATGTGATCCCGTCCATTGATTTAAACCACAGAAGATCCGATGACCAGGAGCGAGTACTGACTCAAATAAGTGCCGAGCTATTTTTCACACAATCATTGGCAATAATTGTGCTACGACGTAATCATTGGAAATGATTGCATGTAACTGCAGAACCAACTCGAGTCCACCACGTGTCTAACCGCCGCTGCCACCATTTTATTTATATTAAATATATTTTAAATGTTTTTTTAAATCATAATTATTTAAATGATTATTATAAATTATTTAAAAATCCCAAAAATACATATAATATATCAAACTTTTCAAAATTGAATCCTCTTTAATTTAAAATTAAAATCATTTTTAAATATCGTATATATTTTAAATTATTTAATTAATTATATTTTAAATATTTAATTTGTATTTAAATTAATATTATATTAAATATTTTTATAAAAATAAAATATTTTGTTTGCTGCATTTCTCCCTTATATTACCCCAAGGGTTAGTCTCAAACTCGATTTAAACCTTGTTAATATAGCGACAATCTAAGGATAATAATTAAGGACCCATCTGCCAAACTTAGAAAACTTCTAGGAGCTAGGGTATATACCTAATTAACACGAGACTTAACAAATTTAAACTTACTAAAATCCTAAAACTCACAGAATTTTATAGGAATTTTTAGGAGCCTTTAAACCCCTTAATTAACCAACCTTAAATAACCCTTAATTAAGACTCGATAATTTTAGAAAATTCTAATAAATCTGAGTTAATAAAAAAAATACCCATAATATGTCAAAATCTTTAGACTTCAACCCTTAATCTCAAAAAATTAAAATCCCCTAAATTGGACTTCAATTTAAACCATAATTTAATTTTAATTAAAAATCACCTCTTTAAATAAATTAAATAATTAAAACTTAATAAAAATTCCAAAATTTTTCCAAGCACTTGAGAACACCTTTTTAGGTCATTTCTAACCTTTGGAGGATATTCCAAGAGGTTTGGAGCTAATTTCGATCAAAACCCCCAAAACACTCCTTGATTAGACAATTTTAATAATTCATTAATCACCCAAACTTTAAAAAATCATAAATAATTTTATGAAATTCCAAATTGGGCAAACTAAAAGTCATTCAATTCCAATTAAAATCTAGTAATTATTAAACAGATTAGTTTTCTAGAAACCAATTTAAACTAAAAAGCCAACTCTCTCGTCAACCGTCGCTTATTAAGTAGGGCGTGAAACTTCTGAAATTCATAACTTTATCTAGAATGCTTTAAATCCAATAAACTCAAAATCTAATTACTCCTTATAATGTATAATATTCAATAAAAATGTTGGAACCCCAAAACTTAAATTATTTCTAAAAGTGACCTTTTGGACCCCCTTAATCTAGTGGATAGGATGACCTAAGATCTTCTAAAATTTGTTAACTTAACTTAAACTTCAAAGAACATCATCATAAGTGTTAAAACTAACCAACCAACTTAATTAACTAAAAATAAAACCTAATTAATTAATATTTAAATCTTAATAAAAGTTCCTCTGTCAGCTTCCAACAAATTCGAACATAAAACAACTTAAACTAACTACCCAACAAAAGACATATCGAAAGTCACATAAGCCTACTACACACACATAGAATTGTTTGCTCGAGAACCACTTTTAGCTTTAGATTAGGCCAATGATTTTTCTTTTTCTATTTTCTATGTGATGATGCTCTTGCATGTGGCACGTGTGTTGGTTGACTTGACTTGATGTGGTGATTATTATGATGCTCTCTATTATTATACTTTATTTATGATGTGATGTGCATGATTAATTTCCAATAGGTTAGTGGCAATCTTGATATTGATGTTTTTTTTCTGTAGATGGCCATGCTCATATAGCTCTAAAATAAAGGGGGATAAATGAATAATCATGCTTATATAAAATGCCTACTACAGGTACTTCAGACACTTAGCCATAAAATAAATAAGAGCATGGCCTAGTGTGATTGGTAATGTGTAAATTACTTTTTATATCTCAGCTTCGGATTTTCTATTTAACTGCCTAGTATAACCATGCAAGAGAGTCTATTTTTTTTAAATGATGTAATTTATAATTTTTAAAGTATTAGGTTGTGAAATTCTTCAAAAGTGAGGTATTTCAAACATCAAGGATCGAATGGCAGAAAGAAAGGCCCCTCATAGGGAGTTTCTGTCTCAATTGGGTACCCTTCTGAAGGACAAACCTTACGAAGACTGATGGTGGTTAATCCAGAGGAAGACGATCCATAGAAAGACATAAAGACGAATACTTGAAGATGAAATGCATTTCTTTTAAGACTTGTATCATTTAGTTGGATTAGAATCTTGGATGTTGTTTGTGGAGCTTGGCCACCATTACTTTTCTGCACACTCTGGTTGTACTTATGTGGAACTTGCCATAGAATTTAGACTTTTTCCTACTATGGTTTTATTTATATTGATTTGTTTATTTTAATTACAGAGTAAAACATGCATATTATTCATAGGTTTCTTTCTTGCATGTGTTTGGCCTGATTTTGCTATGCTCTCTAAGGATTAAAAAACAATTTTCTACCCGTAACTAAAATTTAATATTTTAAAAATTAAATAACATAGAAACTTAATGATCTAAGGAATAGCCGGAATAATCCAGGGTCGCATGAATATTAATGCATTATCTCCCTCCTTCTTTAAGACATTTCTACTCCTACGGGTATATTCCAGATAATTTGACCTATGAGGATGAGATGCTGGATCTGAGCAAGTCTAATCTTTCTAAAAAACTATTTTTAAGCCTTTTTAAATTTCAAGCATATCTAATTTGGAGACTTTCAACCATCATATATTGCATTAAAAACTAATTAAATTGAAACTTCTAATTGTATTAGCTCTAGGATCATGCACCCTACGTAAGTACAAGGCCATTTAGGAAACTCTCTGGATGTCGGCCTTAATTTCTCAAAACTTAGCCACCCACCCATATTTCATAAAAGATCAAACAACATGGATTTTATAAGCTTAGGTGATTAGCTACATTTTCTTTTAAGCAAGATATAAATCCATAATGCATTACCTAGGACACAAGTGTTAGTGTAGTGTATAGAACATTAAACTCACCTTAGATTTAGGATTCAAGGCTACTACATTCGGTGTCTCATAGTAGAGCTCATCGATGGGTAAGTCCCTTATTCTTCAGGGGCTATTAATCCTACCCATTTATATTACATGTATGATGTCACCTCAATTCTTCCCTCTTCCATGCTATGTGTATATTGATTATTTATTTTTCTGTTATTTCTTCTCATTTCCTTTGTCCCTCCGGATGTTTATTTGAGCCGTGTGTGTTAACTAAGCCTAGTTGAACCCTTATTTCCCTTCGAGTAGGATTTCCTAGCCTCCTCCCCGTGTGCCAATCCCATTTAAGAAGATAATGTAGAATCCTTAATCGAGAGGTTTTAGGCCCCATGCTTGAGATATAATTAACCACCGGGGCTTGCGCCTGTAGGAAACCAAATTCCACCATCAAAAAAACCTCAATCGAGCTGATGTATTGGGTGGGGGAAACCCATTATTTTACTGAGGTTGTGCATATTATTACCCATTAGGGTGCATAGTCGAGAGCTGCTCTCCTTAATGGTTAATCATATGTATGATCTAATCTATCCTTCCATTGGCCTGCTTGTGAAGAGCATGAAGGTCTGCAATCATCTCATCCTTTGGAATGGTGTGGTTGTATACCCTTTGCACTTTATCACCCACTGATTAGTACCCTTTTGGAGGTCCACAGCTAGTATATTAGCCATCCCAAAAGGAATTATTAAGAATTCATAGTGTCTATATCTCATACTAAAAAGATTTCTTCATCAGATCATACTCTCTCACCTTTATTTGATAATATTCTGATCCTAAATCAATCATTAAAATCTAGAAGATCCAACAAGTTGATCAAATAGAACATCAATCCATGATATAAACAGGTGCTGTAAAATAATAATAGGTGCCATAAATTAATGACATGTTAAAAAATAAATAAATGAATAACTCAAGAATCAAATAAAATATGATATAAATGCTAAAAAATGTAAGTCACACCCATCACAACATCTAGAGTATCTCGAGGCTCCTACTAACTTAAACTATACACAAGTGGATGAACTAAAGATGGTGTAATAGAATTACTAAACTCTCTCTAACTTGTAGAAAATTTACTTGCCAAATAACTAGATCCACTATATATACTAGAAGGTCCCTAAAACATATATGAAGTAGAACTCATCTCAATCTCCTTGCTAGTCTAGCAAAACTCCTAGATCTAGGCTCAGATCATTAGTCAAATTATGCTTTTTAGCACTCATTCATCTTGCATCCAATATGACTACACTGGAATATATCCAACCATCCTGTAGTATTGATCGAAGTGACATCTATTGCAACTTTGGCACATAGGTGCCCCATTAATAACAATCATAGTGATAACAACATTATCCCTACTTAGAGCTATCATAGAAATAGTATTCTCAATCAGTCAATCAGTCATCTACATCTTTAGGCTCAACAACACCCTTAAACCTTGGAGGCTTCAATCTCATAAATATATATTGATATCAATCTACCTCAACATATTTAATAGTAAGAACTCTACTCTATGCTTCATGCATCATCTGGGTTATCATACTATAAAATGTAGATGTTATATCAGAACTAACAATTATAGCAGTATTATATACAGGAACTACCTAACTAACACTCTACTCGTCTATCATATATGGGTTTAGCAAATTCATATCATACATAATATGTAATTGAACATACATGCATATGAAAAAAATAATTATGAACACCCAAATAGACTTAAAACTATCCACTTGACTTACAAATCAATTTGTATACCTTTGCTATATGATCCATTTTCATAAATATTTACTTTGACAAGATAAACGCTCATCACAACCTAACCCAATAGGAGATATCTTATCATGTTGAGCTGTGACAGGAAAATCCCAAAATTAAGTTTTGGAAATATTTTTGATTCACTTCTAATATATATTTTAAGTAAATAAGAAACTGTAAAGCTACTAAAATATCCATAGTACAGAAAATAAATTGATCAAAAATCTCTTTAATTTTATCAACATGTATTTATAGAACCTACATAATTATAAATGGTTAAAAAATACAGAACATAGTAAAACCAAATCTAGCCATGACTGTAAAAAAATAAAAATAGAGAAATACCTATAAATATAGATCAAATCCTAAATCTGTTAATCAACTATCTCCTTTGCTTTCCCAGATCCTAAAAATAGAATGCAAAATCATAGTGAGGAATAACATCTTAGAAGGCCACAAATACTCATCAAAATTTCTAAATATTTCTTTTATCAAACATTTTTAAAATAAATAAAAATAGTAAAATTTAATATAATCAATCTTAGTTTTGAGTAAAGTAATAAGGGCATATTAGTTATTCAAGATTCAAATAATAATACTAAGTAATTAATTAAACTAAAATTCATATTACATAGTAGTTCATATAAGTTTTCATTGGACCAAGATAGAATCTTAAAGGATTTTTGCTGCTTATGACTCCTTTCATGTTTAAAGCACTAGAATATAGCCATAAGCACCATAATATGGTGTTTAGTCACCGTAACATGGCTTATAACTACCAAAACCTAGCTTATAGCTACCAAAAAAAGCATTATAGGCATCATATTCTCACTAAGAGATAGAACCTCAAAGGATTATAGCCCCTTAAATATCCAAATTCATATAATTCAATGATATAAGTACATATTTTATCACATTATAACAATTCAATCAAAATTAAGCTCATATCAGAGTTGTATAATTTTTTTATAATGGAAGGCAACATAAAATTCTACAAATCAAAATTTATAGTTTCAAAATATAACCAAATTACGAGAGATTGTGAAATAGAAATTTAAGAGTTTAATAATAATGGAACATAATTTTTAGATTATGGATTATTTTTATTTAATAAAAATTGTATAAATTCTAAAATGATGAGAGAACAATTTCTAAAAAATATTTAAAATATTTAGAATCTTAATTTCTATAATAAATAAAAAGTTATGCAGTAAAGTTTTTTTAATGAAAATTTATCCTTAATTTTTTGGTAAGGAAATAAAAAAATTAATCAAAATTTTAAAAAAATTTCATATTTTTTAAAACAGAGATAAACATATTATGACCTACCATGATCCGAACAACTTTTCTAATTAAACCCATGGCTAAAAATTACTTGAACTTGCTCAAAAATCCTTTTCTTGTTCCCCAAATCCTTCTTCTTCTAGCTCCACATGGATGCCTACGATCAAAAGAATGAATGGAATAATGGTTTATTTTATTTTTAAGGTGTTGTTAGTGGTTTAGTGCCGAAACACCACCATCTAGCATTGCGACGCTAGTTCCTATTCCAAAAAAACTGAGACTCCATTGCTGAAATGTCACTATTTGACACTTTGATGCTATTTCAATGGTCTAAAGCTAAACCAAATAGTAAAATTTTAAAAAAAATTTACAAAAAACACACTAAATCCTTGGGACTCATTCTAAAATATAGGAAAATATTTTTCATACACCAAAATACTTCCAAACATATAAAAATTGGTTCAAAATACTAAACTTCAAATATTTATCTTTTTTAATTTGGGTCAGAAAAGATATAACCAAATGCCAAACCTAGAGGTGTCAAGGGGCATACCTGGCTAATGTTATAAACTCCGATTCATATTAAATTATAGTTCTATCTCCCTACTCGAGCCTCATGAAAGCTTTTTGTATACGTTTTCATATTGATGGGGGCACAAACTAATCTCTAAGATAGCAAGAAATTTTTCCCACGTAATCTCTACTTTCATCTTTCACTAAAATTTTCCTCATTGCTATCATATCCACCACCTCTTAGCTTCACCCTTAAATAGTAACACTGCTAGTGATACTTTATTATTCTCTGGATACTACACGTTTTTTAAGATCTTCACTATGGTTAGTGACTAATCTTTTGCTACCTATGGCTCTATAACTCCCTTGAATAGTCGGGGCCTCATCTTTTGAAACATCTATAAATATTTATCTTCTCACTCCTTATTTCTAATATGTCTACCATCATCACACATCAATTGTGTTTTCATACTGGTAAATTACATCATACTAATAGAATTTGCTAGTGCCACTATTCTCTATTCATTTGATACTTAAGATGGATCCATTATACTTAGAATAGTTCACCTTCCTATTAAGTTATAATTTAATCATATATATGCATGCTATGAATTATAAGGAAAATAAATCTTATTAGAACCCATTTCTACCCCTTTCATAAATAATTCCTATAGTTCTAGTTATAATCCAATTCTTCTAATAACCTTTGCTCCAATACCAACAATTTGTGATGCCCCAAGATCTATATTTGAAAGAATTGCCAATTTAATCTTTTAATTAGTCCACCAGAGCTTCTAATAACTCATTAATATAAAGAAATCTAGTGAAAGCAAATATAAATCCTATACAACAAAATATTTTTATATTATTTGATTAAAATATAATTTATAATAGTTCAAAAGTAAACCAATTCTTTATTATATCATTCTAGGCTCCTAACTATACAAGAATAAAATAAAAAAATATATAAGATAAAATAGAACATAAATCCTAATCGATCCCACTCCACTGAATCCTATGTCCTTCTTGACAACATGCAAAAATTATAGAATGAGCTAACAACTAAGTATGTTGCCAAAACCTATATATGCAATCAATGCATGGTAATATAAAGAAATATACATGTAATAATTTAACCAATATTAGTGTGAGCATATAATTGAAAAAGTTTGTCGCAATTAATGTGAGCAGTGTCATCTCATATGAGAATTGAAAATCAATATAAGAAATATAATTCATAACCAATGATTAACTATCATACAATGGATTAGCACATTATATCATTCTTATACTCATGTTAAGTGCAAGGTGATAGGTCTATAATAAATATATACATGCCTATAAATTATACCATTTTAGCTCAACTTATAGGCTATCAGATATGTATTAGTATACATGTTATATAAAGGAAGTGTTATATACATGATCTCCATGTATGTTGTACAGTTTCAAAGCAATTATTTCAACTATTATGTCATATATAAATTTAATGTATATAATTTTATTAAAATATATCATATTCCTTTATATATATCATACTAGTCATATCATGTGCCTATATTAATAATGTTATGTATCATTTAAATATCATATTATCTCATATCATTTATGTAAATTATTATGTAGGCTCATATCATTTGTATATACAAGCAAGATAGGAGACCTAACTTCCTATAATATTTTTCCTATCACGTCATGTAGGCTAGCCCTATTATAATTAGCTTCAATTATATTAACCCTATTGATAAGAATCAAGCTCGTATCACATGCCACAAATTGGGTGGCTAACTCATTAGAAGTCATCACTAAGTCCGCATATCATATTATATCAGTCATCCCTCTTATACCTCCCTTTTTTATATCACTTAGGATTACACCATAAATCTTATTTAAAGGAAATTCTAACCGCCCACTCTCTTGTACATGATAAAATGTCTACAACCAGTCTGAATTAGTCAATCTTTTTTAGCCAACCTTTCTTTACTTTACACAAATTTCATATTATATATATATCAAACATCATATTCATCTAATATAATTATCACTATACTTAAGCCAAAAATGCATGTTTGACTGAATGAATAGTAAATATATTGATGGGGGGCTATGGAGTAACCTATAGAATTATGAAAAGGTTTAGGACTATATAAATCCCTAACAATGCTTAGGTTTTCTTTGACATAAAAATTATAAAAACCCCACCTAATATACGCAAGAAGAATCAAGTAATATAGTGATAAAGCAGAGTATCAATCCCATAAGGAAGAAATGCTCACTTGCAAATACTAGTACTGTCTTCTAAAATTTCAATAATTATCCTATTCAACAAAAATAGATGTTATGGAGATTCAATCAATTAAATAAAATTAGAAAATCATAATGGATACACTATATGGATATAATATTTTCAATTGATAAGTATAAATAATATATTTTTTTTTCTAATGGTTCTCTTTCAATTGTGATGTTATTCAGAGCATATGCATTCCTAGATCTCTATCAAGCTTGTAGGAACAAAAGATGTCCATCGACTTTCAACGGTTATATCATAGCGGTGCTATTCGATAGATAGGTTGACACTATTATGTAAATATTAGGGCTCTCTGGTAGTGTTTTTGATGGCGCTACAGCGTTGTTTTTTCAATGCCACAACACTATATGAAACTTAGAATTTTATACCTTTTATTTATTTATTCTACATAATAAAACTAAAATAGCTTATGTTCAGTAAAAAAATGACACATAAAATTTAAAATTTTTTTATACTTATAAAATTCTCTCCAGCTTAAGCTCTTGGTTGTCCTCAAGTAAATAAATACATTATAATTCTGATTAAATGATAAATTAAAATACAAATTGATAATTCAAAAATGTATAAAGTATTAGATAATGCATCACTATCTTGAAGTAGTAAAAATGAACATGATTATATTTCTAGTTTAGAAGAAATACTAATAATTACACTAACCAGTCATCCTTATTATTTCATAATTTAAATTTATAGGTTTTAGATTTTATTTTTAATTTTTTTAATTTTAAAGTGAATAATGTAGCTTAATGATTGCATATGTTTGTAGTTTAAATTAAAACTTTGTTAGTTCACCATCATTTGTAGTGGTTTTCTTATTTACTAATTTATGAATTTAAGTATAAGATTGAATTCAGATTCTAAGCTTTTAACATATACAAATTTTATACTGTATTCATCTTTTTTTGCTTTTCTTCTATTTTTTTCTTTTAGTTTTTAGAACTATTTTAGCAATTTTTTCATTTTAATTTATGGAGAACATAGTTAATGATTTTGAATATCAGTTTATACTTCAAACCTTTTTTACAATCTTAATGAGTTATATGTAAGAAGTTAATAAGATTATAAATTTGGATTGTTTATGATTTCCAATTTTAATCTTCTCATATCAAATCTTTAATTTTATTTATTTATCTTTATTTCAAAATTTAAAAAATAAAGGTATAACTTTTAATTTCAAATTAAAGTAATAACTTAAATGTGCTAAGTTATTAATTTGTTTTTCATTCTATGAAATATAAATGGTGTTCATTTATACTATGATATAGGGTTTTATTATTATCCTAATTTTACATAATTTTTTTTTATTATCATTTTCACTAAAGTTAATTAAGTAATTAGAATTGAAAGGAAATTATAATAAACATGAGTGGAATTTTAATGAAATGTAAATAAATAAAAAAACACAAACAACAATTAACATTATATGTGCTTTCATATGAATGATTAAAGGTGTATAAAACATGTGATAACAAAACACAAGTTATAAGATAACAAGTGCCATAAGCACCATATTGATTATACTAATTGGGTTGCCTCCCATAAATGTTAAGTTGAAAGTCTTCAACTAGACTATATGATCATAAAAATAAAAATGCTACCAAACAAAAGAAGCCTCTAACTCTCTTTTTCTCTCACAAACCAAACAAACTCATCTCATACCCTTCTGAGTTGGGGTCTTCTTCCTCCACTTCATCATCATTCAATTGACTTTTTTCTCTAGGTTGCCACAAAAAGGATGATAGGTAGGTCCGGGGGGAAACTCAAGCTACTCAGTATGCTCCATAAAAAGGCTACTCTTAAACATCTTAACAAGTGCATCATTAAAATAAGAAGAATATCTATAATAATGTTCATGTTGGTCCATGCTATGGATCACTCTCATTTTCATCTTGAATTACCAATCTCTTGATTCCTCAATAAAGTGATTCACCTCTTCCATCTTTTTCCTTATCTCAGCCACCAACTCTCCTAATGTTTTAAGATCTCTGGCACTCCTATTACTACTGTTATTGCCTGGTCTACTAGATACTCTAGGCTCACTAACATCACCCTCCTCATCTTTTCATGCTTGCTCAAAACTCAAAATTTTTATTTCTATTAGGGATTGAATAGGGAAGAGCTATTCTTCATTCTAATCACCCCTAACACTAGCTACTACACACAGAGCATAAATAAGAGTGACATAACCCAACAGATTTGGTATCCCTAATGATATACATTAGAGATGAAAATATTTGTTTCCCATTATCAATTGAGCATCCCATTTAAATTGAGTAATTCAACAGAGCATGATAATGAGTGACCTCACTAAAATATAGGCTTGGAAACATTCAGGAAGAAATGAAATAATGCCAAAATTTGGAGGTTTGGGTCATAAATGAGACAGAAAATTAATAATCCTATTATCTTTCTTCTTCCAACTTGATTCACTATGAAGTCCACACAAGATCTTCAAAATATCATCAATATTTTGTTAGAATATGGATAAATGCATTATACTCATCAAATTCAAAGACTTTAAGTTTTTAAACCTAATTAATGGCTACAAAATCAAGGGAAACCCACTTACCCCAACACAACACCTATTATCATCTACCTCTTTCCCATTTACAAAAAAAATTCATGCACTACAATAATAATGGAAGTATAGGGTTTTTCACAAAATCTCGCCTAACCTCTACTTGCTATAATTTGCATGATAGATGGAGTAGGAAGCTAAAAACCTCACTCCACAATCAATTGCTTTTTAATTATTGAATCAACAAATCTTGATTCAGCATCAGTAGAAATAAATCTACTCTTATAAAAAGAGGAAGATGGTCTCTTCTTACCAAGCATTTTTTGGGACATCCTTTCTCAAGAGATTTTCAAAGAAAAGAGAAGATTGAAGGAAATGGAGAGTGATGAATAAAATTAAAAATGGATCCCCTTTTTATAATGCAATGAAGCACTACCGCATTATCAGATATGATGCTATGGTACATAATGTAGGTACTAAATGACAAGATGGTCAATTCGACCAACGATGCAGTGGTTAAGGCCATGTGGCTCAGTGGTGCTAATTTTTTGAAATTGGAATGTCGCTTTAAGAAAGGCCATTGTCGTTGTGTTTGACATGTTTCAATGTTGCATCACCGATGTTTGATATTATTGTGGCACTTTAAGAAAAAAAATATGTATAGACCTTTCTATCTCTACAACACTGATTAAAAGTTTTGCACAGAGCTACGGTGCTCACCCAACATTAATAATTAAAGCTATAATCGTACATTGAATTATTGATTTTTCTCAGGCCACACTTTTTTTACTCAATTGACTAAGCGCTACAGCACTCAAATGGCCTGTGTTGTGGCACTAGACTTTAAATTTAAATTACTAATTTTTAAATTTTTACTATAATTATTATTATAAAAAATTTAAAATAATGCAAGACATCCACTAATGCAATATTAAATAAGCAATCATGAACAACACATAAAATAAATGATATAAGTAAGTATAATCATGCTATTAATTCAACATATAGTGAAAATTTTGTAAAAGTATGATACTTCCTCAACAATGATGCCAAAAACTTGATGGGGTCGGTGGATTAACCTATAGAATTGTAAAATGATTTAGGGCTCTATCAATCCCTAACAATGCTTAGATTTTTTTTAATATAAAATTTATAAAAATCCCACTTAATATATGTAAGTGTACATGCTGAATTAAGTGATCAAGTGATAGAGTAGAGTATCATTCCTATGAGGAAGGGATGCTCACTTGTAAACACTAGTATTGTTTACTAATATTATTATAATTATCCTACTCTACAGAAATAGATGTTGTAGAGATTCAATCACTTAAATAAAATTAGATAAAAATAATGCATACATTATATGGATATAATGTTTTGGATTAAAGAGTATAAATAACATATTTTCACTAATGATTCTCTTTTAATTATGATGTTATCTAGAGCATATGCATACCTAGATCTTTTTCAAGCTTATAGAAATAAATAATATTCATCGACTTCCTATGGTTTTATCATCTCCTAAAGAATTTAGTACATTTCATACCCTATGCCAACACATGACACATACTAATTCAATATTCCTCATTATGCCTGCTTCCCTCCATCGAGGCCCTATATTACACCTAATTCTAACTACACAAATAGCCACTATGTGCATTAAATTAAGATCTGATAATATTGAAAATATCTTTTTAATTATTTAAGAAATAGGAGAACTCATTAGTACTACATATGATATTTACATCATCAATCCAAAATAATAGAATATAGCCAAACAAAGAGTAGAATTGATGCAAACTCATTTTTATTGATAGCATGATAGGAAAAAGATATAAGAAATAGATAGAACCAAAATGTTTCAACGGACTCCTTTACACTCCTCTTTACTTAAAGATTTGCTTCCACAAATGTAAGTTAAACACTCTAATGATGGTATCAAATACTTCTCTGAATTTCTCTTAGTTTTCACCCTAAGGGAAATTCAGAGAAGCACTCTGATTTTTACTAAAATTATCTAAGTGACCAAACTTTCTAACAAACAAAACACAATGACTATTTATAAGAAAAACATAAAGAAGGCATCTAGCATTGAGACGCTAGAAAGATCGATGCCCCTGCACCCAACAAATGAACTAATGCAGTGCGATGCTTTTATAGTTCCACTATAGTGCTTGTTGACGTAGACCAGTTACTTAGTGAGCATTCACATCTTTTTGCTAACAGATCATGTCCTTTAGAACTTATAACTACTACACCATGGTGCTAATGACTTTTGAATGTTGCGGCATCGGAAGAGAAATTTTGGCACTTAGGTGTTATAGAGTGTTACACTGTGGCACAGTCTAATAGAGAACATAGTTTTGCAAAGAAGAACTTTAACACTGTGGTGTTGTCTAGCATAAAATTGGTGCTACAATATCGAGGCAGTGTCTTTGACGACTCTGCAATGTTGTTTATTTTGACACCATGGTGCTATATGAAACTTATAATTTTAAGCTTTTATGTTTTTTTTTTTTTTTGCATAATATAACTAAAATAATATATTTTCACTCAACATATGACACATAAAATAATATTTTATTTACACTTACCATAATTATGTCATTTATTTCATGTTCATTAGCAATATACTAACTCCTCATCATTTTATACTTGACATTATAATACTCATTTCAATTAAAATGATATATAAACAAAACCACCTAATAAAATAATCAAAATGCTCTTGGTAATGATATCTACCACTTATCAAAAGTTGCATAATAAAAACCTTTAAAATAAGAGATATTACATTTTTATTAATTTAGGAGAAATAAAAATAGACAAAATACAACATGATTATAAATAAAAGTAGGGTTATGGTTAACAACCATAACTAGTACACTTTTCTTAAGTGTAGCAAAGAATAATACTAACATGAACCCTACTTTCACTCTCCTCCTGCATCCTTCTCTCTCTTCTTTTCTCTCCCCTTCACTCTCTTCCCTCACCAAGCTAAGGAAGGAAATTGGGGAATGGAAGAGAGTTTAATGAAATAGTATATATATATATATATATATATTTGATTTTTCTTTTCCAATGCCACAAAACTTCCTCAAATTACATATGAATAGAGAGCATATAATCGCAGCATCATAGTACTATAGAGGAAAATTTTATAAATTTAAGGAAATTTAATTTTACACTTTACATGTGTTTACCCTTATCAAAAGTCCTTATAAATGCTAAGCTCCACAAATGGAGCACGGAGTGTGAGGTAGGCTTATAGAAGCTTAATCATTTATTTTCCTCAACCTTAATAGTATAAAGCTCTTATTTATGAGAAAAACTACTACTATATATATGTCAGTCTTAGCAAAAACATTAACTTCTAAGTGCTGGTTAGATAAGAACAAATTAGGAAATGACCTAACTATTAAGTAAGAAAAATAACAAGGGTACTAAAATGAGATAGAAATCATGGAGAAAATAGCATGAGAGCTTATAATAAGGATGTAGCAACTCCAACCTTTCTTCTATACCCACTTAGCCAAGGTCATCATTGATCTTCTCCTTAGATCCACACTCCCAAAACTCTATCATTCTGGTAGGATACGTAAATAAGTTATCAACTTAAGTGAGTTTCAAATATCCTACACTAAGTAACCATCAAATTAAAGCACTTTCCTACTTTATATGGACTTTAACTTCCCAAAAGCTATGAATGAGGTGGAGATTGTTAAAGGTAAGGTATGAAGGCACTATATAGGCAAAGTATCAGGTCATCAAAGATTAGAAGCATACATGGCCATAATAAATGCATTCGATTGCGCAGCTCTAACACTCTGCTCTTGTGTTTGAAGGACCATGTAGAATCTAAAATATTTTACTTGTCCATAATATATTAGGGAGATGAGTGTCATGGCACTGGACCCATGATGATACTTTAAAAATACTATTTATCTAAATCCATTGTATCCCCCTTACCATTCCCCTAAGCTAATAGATAAGAAGAGATACATGATAGAACAAAATGGAGAGAGAAACAATAGAGAGAGAGAGAGAGAGAGAGAGAGATTCAGAGGCCAAGGAGTTGCATTCGTCCATTAGGCCATTTGCAAATTTTGTAGAGTATAAGTTAGACTTCTAAACACCTAGCTTTGATATTATTTCAAATAATTTTAAAATGAATGTTGAATAATAACAAGCTTTTCTCAAGTTTTACTAAATTTTAATTTTGTAACTTTTCACATATTGTTGTACACTTTAATCTAAACATCTTGATTATACAAATTCAATTTTTTTTTCTTTTTTTTTTTAAATTATTTTTATGGTTATTAAACAATTTAAATTTTTTTTTATTTTTATAATAGTTTTACAAAAGTCTTATAATACTATTCTGGATAGTCCTTTCAAATTGTTGCTAAAATGGAAATATTTAGTTCATAGGTTTTTACACATACAATGTGGCTTAATATTGACAATTCTAGTTGTTTATGCACCATCATAATCATGCGTTAAAGTTATAATAATCTACTATTGTGTTTAATTTAAATATTTCATAGCATAACATTGGAGAAGTTTTGATCTCAGAAACGTGACAAGTGCACTTTTTGAAAGGATACAAGGGCATTGTATGTTCTATTTTGGCCCCATCTATCTTGTGAGGATGTGGGAGAGATTTTGGCCTCACTTGCTTAATGTGGGTGTGAGAGGTTACTTTGTTCTATTCTGTTCTGACCTCACTTGCTAGAAGTTGGTGTGGGAGATTGAATGGAGCTATAAGTAAAAGTGAAGTTATAATCAGACATCATGACATGTGCATTATATCATACATAATGCATTGCATATTTCAAAAACTTTGTAAACTAAGCAAAAATAATATTCTGAATACACTATGATAACTCTGAGTATTTAATAGCAAGTATATTTTTTAACCTCTATGAAGTCTATCTGTAAAAGTATAACTGATGACTTTGAAACTAAGTATATGTTGATAATGTTAGAAGTTTACTTTATGTCAGTACTTACGCTACACTTTAATAATTAATTGAGCACCGAATAAATTTTTCTTACTATTTTAAGGAAAATTAATATTTATGATAGGAAAGTAAAAGAAGTCTATTTAGCCAATTTTTCTCTCTTTATTATATTTCTTAGATATTTTAGGAAAAAGGGAAGTTCCAAGTAGAGAGAGAGAGAGAGAGGATAAATTGTCTGGTTTAGGGCGTTTGAGATATTCATTTGTGATCTTGTATTAATTCTATTGATGTAGCCGATTAAATAGCCTAATTACTCTAATAACTTAGAAAAGGATTAGTCTCAAAAATTATTCATTAAAACAACCCTTAAATTTATTCTTATTAACCAACCTCTTTGAATTCCACCAGAGGAATCAATAGTATGTAATTACTTCTAAAGAGAAAATAGAAGAAACTATAGTAGTTTTAAAAGTAAATGGTGAATGATTTCAAGTTTAATTTCCTAATTAGGACAAGTGAAGTTAACATCAATTCTATAATGATTCTTCTGACCCACTCATTGGGCTCGACTTTTGACATTTGGTCTAGTGGGGTTTTTTGCTCTGCTATGGTTTGGCGATTCTGAGCTTCCTCTCGCGTTCCCCAGCCGCCTCTTGGGGAGGGGTTCTCCCTCCCCTCCTCGACTGCTGGATGGCTTCCTCGTCTTACAATGTTGACTTTCCACCACTTTCTGGTGCTGGAGCTAACGCATTTTCTACTCCTTCTGGTCTCAACTTCATCTCCATCCTTACTAATCAGGATCCGATGGCAAATGAGTTCTCCTTCTCTTTTATCCCTCCCCCCTCTAAGATTCTATTTTGTACGGATGATTTAGCGCTTGGGGTGCCTGATTGGAACTTGCCTTTTGTTGGCTATTATGTTGGCCCTCAGCCAACTTTTCTGAGCCTCTTGAACACCATCAAGAAAATTTGGGCTCCTAAAGGTGAGATAGATCTTCTCTCTCTCAAAAATGATTTTTTTTCTCTTTAAGTTTACATCTGCCAAAGATTTTGAGGTCACCTAGTTTAGGGGACCTTGGTTTTTCTTTGGTCGGCTTTTTAGTTTGCAAAAATGGATGCCAAAATTTCAACACAAAAGGGATGAGTTTACAGCAATTTCCATTTGGATTAAAATTTTGGATTTACCATTGGCGGTGTGGAATCCGTTGGGTATATAAAAAATTGCTAGTTTTGTTGGTCATCCTCTGGCGGTGGACGCCCTTACTGCTTGTAAAACTCGCCTTACATTTTTTTAGGGTGTGTGTTTTGGTTTTTAGAAATTCGACTTTTCTTGATGAAATCCCGATATCTATGGATGGGGATGATGTTCAGCTCAAGGTTATATATGATTGGAAGCCTACCCCGTGTCCGGGTTGTGGATTCCTGGTTCATCCCCATAGCCTCTGCACAAAAATCCCACAACCAAAACCACAAACTCATCTACAGTCTCGCCATAGAAGCAGAAGCAGAGCCCGTATGCTTCATCCCCCTCCTCCTACTTCAACAACACTGGCTTTACTCCCCAACCCTCTTCCTCCTTCAACCACATCACAGCCCTCGTATGTTCCCTCTATTCCTCCTCTACCTCCCTCTTTTCCCATTCCCTCTTCCACTAATGTTGAGGCCCAATGTACCACCATACCCATATCATCTGCTCCTCCACCTTCCTCCTCACTTGTTGTCCCTGAATAAGTATTTCTAATCCCCAATCTCAACTCTCCCACGATAGATATACCCTCTTCAAAACAGATCATAATTCTTGAGACTTCTGTTCCTCTAAGCTCTCAAGGAAAAATACACTCTTCTCCTCCTAAACTTTCCAAACAAGCTTGGAAACAATAACCACCAAACTCTACCACATCCCCAAATAAATTTGCTATCCTTCAACCTAACAAACCTCCTGATTCTACTGATATTTTGGAAGAATCAGCTTCCTCTTCTAACAATGTTTTCCACATTCCTGATGAACCCCCTGACTAGAAACTTCAATCCAAAACACCACACATAAAGCCCCCCAAAGTCCAAAAGCGCAATCTTCAACTAAATCCAAATGACCTTCCCCCCATTGGTTGTTGGAATGTATGGTGATTTAACAACCCCGACAAGGTGTTTGCGTGTAAAAATTTAGTTTCTTCTCATCGTCATGAACTGATCTGCATCCTTGAAGAAAAAATTCACTCCATGCTTTTTCTGACCCTTGGTTCTCTCTTTCCCACCAAGTTTTCCATGATGAGTTGAGCTGTAACAACTCATGTTCTTCTTCCCCTGGTAGAATTTGGGTGAAATGGAAACCTAAAGCCATTTCTTTCAACCCCTCTTTCATATCTTCCCAACTTATCCATGATTTAATTTCTTTTAACTCCTCTGACCAATTTCTCTTAATAGTCGTGTATTCTGGTAACACTCTTAGTGATAGAGCTTCTATGTAGCAGAATTTATACATCTTGGATGATAGTATTTCTACCCCTTGGAATATTATGGGGGACTTTAACTGCTATAGGAATGTTGAAGAGAAAGTGGGTGGATTGGGTCCTCATCACAGCCGGTATAATGAATTTAATAACTTGGTTTTTTACTTTGGTACTATTAAGCTTGCCTCCACCAGCCTAATCTTCATGTGGTTTAACCATAGAGTTGCTGACCCTATCCATATCAAATTAGACATAATGCTGGTTAACTACCTGCGGCTTGATAAGTATCCTTCTTCTTATTATAAGTGAATCCCCCTGGATTCTCCGACCACTCCCCTCTGATTTTGCTTTCTGGGAACCCTTTACCTGTTATTGGTAGATTCCTACTTAAAATTTATTGGGTCAAAATGTAAGCCTATTGGGAAGGAGTTATTTATGGCTTTGCTAAGAATACTGATGCTATTCTGATTGCTAATCTTTATTTCAAACATAGAAATCTTAAATTCTTCCATATAAAGAAGAACTGGGCGACCTCTTCCTTTCTCAAAGATAGAATTGAGGTTCTTGAATTCAACCAAAAAAATTGTCTTGATCTAATTCAAGATAACTCCTTAGACTCTTCTCTTAATGAGAAACTTAAGCATATCAATTCATCTCTATATGATTCTCAATATGCCTGGAGTTCTTGGATCATTCAAAGAGCCAAAGCCAAGTGGTTAACCTATGGGGAAGATGATTTGGGCTTCCACTATGCTAGGATTAAAAGCAGGGGTAATATCAATCGTATCAAATAAATTTCCGCCTATGACGGTATTTATGCTACCCCTAAAGACATTGCCAAGGCCACGGTTCTTTATTTTCATGGTCTGTATAACTCCCCCAAACCATGCAATCAAGCTCTTCATGCTATACCCAAAGGTGATATCATCCATGGCCCTATGATGGATTCTCTTACTGCTCATATTATTGATCTTAAAATTAAAGGGGTTGTTTTTGGTGGTGCTTCCAACTCCACCCCTGGGCTGGATGGGTACACGTTTGAGTTTTATAAAAGCTCTTGGGAGGTTACTGGCCACTATGTCTGCCAAGCCATGAAAAACATTTTTAGCACTGGGCTGCTCCCTCCTTATGTTAAACCTACTGCTATTGTTTTAATACTGAAGCACTCTCATGCCTCTAACATTATAGATTATAGGCTGATCTCCCTTTGTAATACCTTCTATACAATTATTTCAAAGATTTTAGCCAATCGTATGAAAGGAATTTTGCCTCATATTCTCCATAAAAGCCAGGCTAGCTTTATCCAAAATCGGATATCTTCTGAAATTCTGAGGGATTTTAGCATTGGGTCAAAGAAGGTACTATTTTGGGCTAAACTTGACATTAAAAAAGCGGTTGATTATGTCTTCAGGGAGTTTATTATTGCTAGACTATATGATAAGGGCTTTCCTCCCAATTTCATCTCTTGGATTAAGGGGTGCATCTTTGATGTCCCTTTCTATTAATATCAATGGTGTTTTGGAAGGTTACTTCCATTCTTCTTCTGGACTCCATCAAGGTTGCCCTCTCTCCCCTTTACTCTTTGCTATTATTATGGATGCTTTTTCTTGTGCCCTGGACGCTTTCAGTTTCTTGGGTGTCCTTTGTGGAGAGATTGTTTTTAACCACTTATTGTATGCTGATGATGTTCTTGATTTTGGATCGGCTACTTTACTAATGTTCATGCTCTTAATGCATCCTTGGATGAATTTGCTATTTTCACGGGTCTATTTATCAACAAGAACAAATGCTCAATTATATTCTCTCATTGCTCCAATTTGAACACTGGAATCACTCATGTGCTTGGCTATTCGGCTCATGAGCCCTCCCTTAAAAATTTGGGACTTCCTAGTGCCCTCAAAAAGCTTTCTACTGCTTACTTCCAACCACTCCTGAATAGAATTTCTACTCTACTTGCTAGTTGGAAAGTTAATTTTTTGTCTTCTGCAGGTAGGATACAATTTTTGAAGTTCACCATTGCTAGCACCCTTGCTTACTAGATTAGAGGTGCTATTATACCTAAGGGCTATTACAAATTGATTGATAGAATGTGTTCTAGATTCCTCTTTCATGGGAACTTGACTGATAGAAAGCTTCATCTAGTGGCTTGGAAGAACACCTCTCTCCCTACATCTGTTGGGGGGCTGGGTATCCCTGACATTCACTCAATGTACTTTGGTTATGCTTGCACTTTCATTTGGAGATTTTATAATGCCAGCTCTCTAATTTCTTCTTGGCTTAGATATAAATATATATCCCCTTTTAAACCCCCTCCCCCTACTGCCTCTAAATTTTGGAAGTATTTGTGGCATAGATGTTCGCATTAAAGATCAGATTAGCTTCGAGGTTACTCGTTGCAATAGCAATCTTTCCCTTTTCTGGGATCCATGGGTTTATGGGAAATTGATTGCTCAACTCACCCAGCATACTCCCTCTGATTTTTTCTTTGGTGAGTGACTGTGTTTCTGATGGCTCTTGGGTGTTACCCCCTTAGTGCACCTCTCAGATTACTCAGTTGGTTGCATCTGTTACGATAATGGATATCACTATAAACATTACCTGGAATGGTGAAGGCTCTCCTACTTTTAAAACCCTTAAAGAGTTCTTTTTCTCTGAATTTGATAAGGTTCATTGGCACAAGTATATCCGGCACAAACATACATCTCTTAGATTTTCTTCTTATGTCTGGTTAGCTATTAAAGAGTGTCTTAAAACTGCCGAGGTGCTCGCTAAAAGGAACATTTTTATTCCCCCCATCTGCCCCCTTTGCTCGAAAGAAGATGAAAGTATTATTCACATGTTCTTTCAATGTGAATTTTCCTTACAGATTTTGAAGAAACTAATTCAAGATGTTGAGAGGTATTTATTTAGACCTACTTTGATGCAACTTTTTGAGTTTTTGGACGAAGTTCAGCACTTTAATTCTCTAGAGCAGAACTTCGCCTTTTTTTATTTGCTATTTGATTTACTACTACTTATGGCGTGATTGCGTGAAAGAAACGATCGGAGATTCTCTAGGAAGAACTGCTCCCTGACTGTTGTTTATCATAAGATTACCTTAGCCATTTCTGCTAAGGTTATCAGATGGAAAAATGATGACAACTTAAGGCGCTCTTTTCCGACTTGTTTTGCTCGGCTTGCTCTTCCTGATGGGATTTTGGATGTCTCTGGGCGATGATGTAATGGACTGGCCCTTCTCACGATTTTCACCCCTGGAGGGCCTCGGGACACTTCTTTGTTTCTTCTCTAGCATTTGGCCTGGCTTTTTGCACCTTGCTGGATTGTTACTGTGGTTTTTTGATGGCAACCGGGATCTTCATGCTGCCTTTGTTTTGATTCAGGCATTGAGCTCTTTAGCTTTGATTTATTCATGCCTGGGTGCCAGTTCATGTTTTTTCCTGAGCCCTCCTAAGACCGTTTTAACTTTTTGATTCTTATGAGTTTTTGTTTTACGGCTCCTCTTTACTTGTATATCTTTGAGTTGTATTATTTTGTTCTCCCTGTAATCTTCTTTTGATCAATATACAAGCTTTGCCCCAAATTTTCTCAAAAAAAAAAATAATGATTCTTCTTTTGGATGGTGAACCTAATATTCTTGGTGAAAAAAAAAAAAGTTCCATATAATTTGATGGAAAGAAAAGCAAGAAATGACGTTAACTGGCCTTAGATGCAGCCTTATAGGCTGGTTGCTTGAAAGAAATAACGCAGTCTGCATTATTTTCAGTAGACAAGGACATCAGAGAAAAAGTTTGAAATTCTTTCGTCAGAGTATACAGATATTCTTAAACCTGTAGCCCATTCTAAAAGCACTGTATTTTTCAAAGAAAAAACAGAACCAACAAGGTAAGATCTACAGTTTACCCCAACATAAATCCCTAAAGTTATAAATAATAGCCTTTAAATATGCCGTGTACTAATGACAAAAAAAGGGCACAAGTGGGAAATCATTTATATTCATAAGCAATTAATATATATATATATATATATATATATATATATAAGCAATAATAAGCAGATAAACAATATAGCTCGCTGACGAAATACTTCTGTAGCAGTTTTAAGGCTTCTATTAGCGCATACTGTCGTTGATTAAGCTTTTAGCTTGTCCGAGCACGCATCCATGATGATTTAGTTTATATTTTGGGTTAGAAAGCCTTGTTTCTGTAGCAAGGGATCGGACCCAATTCACCACATAATCCTTTTAAATAATCCTGAACTTCTACTCATTATAGAGTTCAGATAAGAATTGATGTACATGATTAGCACTGTTAACAAAATTATTTTGTCAATCTTGATTTCAGCTAATTAAATACGTCTTTTACTTAACAAATTGTATACCGATATGATCGTATTTGGTTGCACTTGGTGGGTTAGTAATTCAATAATAATAATATTAATAATAATGTTGCGGGCTAGAATATTTGCGGCGATAAAGTACAAAAAAACTTTATGTCTTACCGTTGCACGAGTATCTAACTCACAAACATAGAGAATAGAAAAACCAGAATTCTTAATGTGAACAACTCTAAAGAGAAATACATTGATGCCACGCCCAATTGAAATGAATCCACTAGTGTTTGAATTGATTACAAATGATTGATTTGTCATTGAATTTGAGGACAATCATATTACAATATTCAACATCCAGGTTGAAATCTAGTGACAAACAAGATGGAATAGGGGTGTCAATATTTGACACGACACGAAACCCGAACGGGTTCCCAGATTTGACCTGTTTGAAAAATGGGTCGGGTTCGGGTTGACCCGACAGGTTGCCGGGTCAACCCGAAAACCCTTTTAGAGTGAGCTACCTGCGCTGCCCTAGGCTTCCCACACATGCCCCGGCTACCCGCGCCTTGCCCGCGGCTACCCGCGCGCTGCTCGAGTCTGCCCACGTGCCCACGCAGACGCTGCTGCTCGAGAGTCGCGTCGCGCGCTGCCCGAGTCTGCCCGCTCGCTCCCGCGCTGACCTCTAATCTCCTCCCGCCCGCCTGCGCGCCCGAGTCCGTGAGCTCTTGCACCCGCGTTCCGCTCGCATGTGTTTGGTGTCGAGTCGGGTCAACCCGGCAACCCGACAGGTCGGGTCTGGGTCCAAGTTTCTTACTTGTTTACCTACCCGGGTCGGGTTAGGGTCGACCCGATTGAACATGGGTCAGTTACGGGTTCGATCTGAACCCTATCCGTGACCCAAAATTGACATCCCTAGTATGGAATTTCGACGACGATCGGTGGCTGGGTGTAAATTTGGCGCCTATTGGTGGTTGGGCGGAGGTCCGGTGATAGCCAGTGGCCGAGAAGAAGTCCGTCAATAGTTTTTGACTAGGAAGAAGTTTGGCGGCAATGTTTGGCGGGTAGTGATCGAGGAGGAGTTTGTTAGCAAGAGAACTGGGATTTCACTTCCTTCTCTTCCTTGGTTGGTCCTCCCTCAATAAAGAGTGAGAGGGTTATTTATAGTTTTTTGAGAGTGATGTGGCCAGTAAATTGGACTCAAATTGGGTCGAATCTGGTGTCATTGGGTTTGTCTTTTCAAGATGTTAAGTTCGACTATAAATTTATTTAAATTGAAGTTTGGATGGTCTCAGATTTAATTTTGAAAATTTTCAACTCAATTTTGCCTTGAGATTCATATTATAGCAAGATTATTTTTTTTTTATATTTCATTTGTCTCTCTACTTTCGAACGTCAAATCTCTAGGAGTCCAAAAATATGTGTTATAACTTCCTTGAAAGTTTTGATTTAATTGAAAACTTGAGAGAAGCTATATCGTTATAATAGAGCTTCTTATTAGCTCAAAAAAAAAGTCAAAATTAAATCTGGAACATAAAAAAAATGGTCTCGAGACCCCAAAAATAGTTGAATCGGACCGTCTGGGCTCATAATTGCGTCCGGGCTCTACTTGGCGGCTGAACTAGTTATTTTCCTCCTCCGCGCGCCGTCTGGCTTCCTAGGAGCTTGCGCTGCTGCACATGCTACCCCACTTCTCGAGTCGTGCTCCTGCCCTCACGCCTGCCCACGTCTGCCAGGAGATCATACTGATGCCTTTTCAGCACTGCGAGCTGGTTGGCGTTGCAACCGCAGCCAGTCAGTTAAGAGCATCCTTCAAAAGCCAGAAGCGTCATGTAGATTAATCAAGAGGTCGATGAACTATGATAGTTTGACATCCATTACTTACCTAGGCTCGACATCAAATTTAAAGCACTTGCAGGCTTTGTGGTTGAATGCACTATTCCCGCTTCTAATGAGCGACCGGCTACTTCTCCTTCTATCTCATGCTAGATATTTTATGTCGATGGAGCTTCTAGATGTTCTGGCGATGGGGCAAGAATTTTATTAATCTCTCCATAGTAAGTTACCCTTAAATATAGGCTTCGACTAAAGTTCTATGCAACAAATAATACTGTAGAGTATGAGGCCCTCATTATCAAGTTAAGGCTAACCTCAGACTATGAAGTACAAAAGTTTGTGATTCACTCTGATTTATGATTAGTCATACCCCAAGAGGAGGGAGAATTTGATGCCCATAACTTCTATGTATCCCAATACTTCAATATGGTAAAGTTGCTCGTATAAAGGAGCATCAAATAATTTATGTTCTCATTGATCAAAATGCATGAGCATATGCTCTCTCCAAACTTGTTACATCAACAACTAAAGAAATCTTCAAGATAAAGTTTATCAAGGAGATTCACTTCTCGAGTATCTAAGGTGTGTGGGTCATATAATTAATAAATGAACCAAGTGAGGCTTCTTGGATTTCTCCCATCTTATTATGTCTACATAATGGTGTGTTGCTTGGAAATCCATTGATTGCAACACGTCTTCAGAGGCAGGAAATGAACTTCACAAACCTCAAGTGCCTCCCACCTTCAAAAATTGATTATGCACTTTGAGAAGTTTATTCATGAATATGTGGAGAGTATCTGTGAGGAAGAACATTAGCCTAAAGTATCATAAGATAAGGATTCTATTGTCCCAAATCTAAACATGACACACTTGATTTCACTCAAAAATGTGAAAACTAACAATTCCATTCCAATCTATCCCATATGCCTGATGTAGAGCTTTTATCACAAAAAAAATCATGGCCTTTTCTATAGGCATTGGATAAAGAAAACTCATTATCTTAACTATAAATTACTTCACCAAATGGGTGGAACTAGAACCTCTAGAAAAGATCACAAAATCGAATGCCTCATCACTGATAATGAGACTCAATTCATTAAAAAAAAATCATAATATCTTTTTGTAAAAAAAATTATATCCAATTCGTACACACAGTTGTAGTCCATCATCAAGAAAACATACAAATATAACTTATAAATTGAATAATACTGAAAGGGTTGAAGACAAGCATAGAGAAGGCTGAGGGGAAATGGGCTAAGAACTATCAAATATCCTATGGAATTATCATACCATCACAAAAACTCCAATAGGGGAAACCTCATATAACCTTTCCTTTTATATAAAAGCAGTCATAAATGCTGGAATCAAAAGCCATAGAATTCAAATTTATGACTTCCATAACAATGAATAGAAGTACAAAAATAACTTGGATATCCTCGCATAAGCAGGAATTGTTGCCTTAGTTAGAGTTGTTGCACACCACCAAAGCGTTACCCATCACTACAATCAGAAGGTGAAACCTCGATGGATCTTGATTGGAGTCCTAGTTCTGTACAATATTGGGGCAATAGGAAAAGGCCCCCAACGCAATAAACTCTCTCCCCTATGGAAATGACCTTATTTGGTGGCAGCCATGGTTAAGCCCAACACCTTCTAGCTAAAGCATTTCAATGAAAGAATGCTCCCTAAAACTTGGAACATTAGAAATCTTCACAAGTATTATCAGTATGTGATGTTAATACTTGTCTTGTGTCCTATATTTTCCCAAGTCAAATGTTGTGTAGGCCCCGTACTTATGTACCTCTTCTATATTTAATGTTTTGTAAGTCTTATGTCCTTAAGTTGTAATAGGAAACTATTATATTTTTTTATATAATAAAGTGATACATTATTTGCTCTTTACCGATATTATCTTCTTCTTCAAAAAGATCATAATTAACAATCAAAAGTAAATAACAAAATCTAATATTTTATCCTTGATTCGGAAAATAGACAATCATCATTGTATCTCAATCACTAGATGATCAATCCCATAGGGATTTGATCTGTATTCTTCTATATAGGTTATTAGCATCAAGTAATACTTTGATTAATAATCTTGGATAAGTCAAATATTCTTGGATGATGTCAAATATTCTTGATTTGAAATATTTTCCATCTTTCGATTTAAAAAAAAAATTAAAAAAAAGTTCATATATAAAAGAAAACAGAACATTAATAACTACTTATTATATCGCAGAAAAGATCACATACATCATATAATAATATTAGCTTTTGATACATACAACAATCACTGAGAAAAATAAAGGGATACTACCAATAACGAAGAAAAACTATACAATCTTAACATCATCATCCTCGCTGGAAAAGATCTTCCTCAACTCAGTTTCAATGTGATCATCACATGAGTTTGAAGGGGAATCATCAGAATCCTGACTAGGTGTCAACCCTTTAATTTTAGCTCCAGTCTTGCGATGCACTAGATGAACTCCTTTCAAAAAAATCTAGGATAAAAACTTATTCAATACATTCTTGCTCTAAGCTTCTTTAACATGACCGTAAATTACACTCTTGAAGGATATAGACTTCTTAAATTCTTCTATGGCTTTAGGAGATGATAATTCTTAATTGGACTTGGCCTTTGACAAAGTAATATCTTTCTCAGCAAAAAAACTTTAAAATCTACCGATTTCACCTTCAAGGGATACTACCTTCTCCTCAAAGATGGATTAATCATTGTTCTTCACATATGAATTAATAATTGTATGTGCATCCACTATTTTAATATGAATTGGGCTTATCGTTTGGTTCTATAAAGAAGTAGAAGTTTCCATGTAACCAATTCATCTCTGTTTTCTGCTAATTGTTTGTCCAGTGCCTTCATGTCCTTGATCTTGCTATCATATTTTTTCTTATACTCTCTTTGAAGATATTTGACCTTCACAAATTAATCATACTAATCATTCAATGTATGAGTTAGCTCAATTTAAAGATCCATGTGTTGCAGCAACTAAAATAATAAAATGATATTTTTAAGGGATATATCCTTATAAATGTGAAAAAAAAGGAGAATAAAAAAGAAGTGAATATTCACCAGATCATCACCTCGTTTATGTGGAACACACTAATTTCTCAAAATATCGTTTGGAATGTTTAATTTGGATGGAGAAAAATTTTGACCTTTGTGAGTACCTGCTAAAATCTCCTCCACCTTCGTCTTCTTAGGTGAGGCCTACTGATCGGCATCAATAACAAATCTTTTTGAGGGAGCCTTTGAAATATTGTAAGATGTTTCTTTAACTTGGATAACTTCTTCAACATCATTATATGAGACCTCCCTGCCTGAGTTGATATATCAACCTTAAATAAGTTTTCTTCATTTACATACTTATCCAGATAGCATAACGTATAGTGAAGAGTGTCAGCATCTGGAATATTAAGCATCTATGATATACTTCTGCTCCAACATGATGGGGAATGGGTAAATCTTTAAGCTTTTCCCATTTTTTAAAAAGATTCCAATCATTCTACATGAAGAAAAACCTACTTGCCTAGCTCTTTGATGGATCTCATGTGTGAATATCAATCCATTTGGATCTGAATGTAATACAAAATTGCTCTAAGATCTACAAAAAATACAGTCAATTCCATTATAATTGAGATGCCTCTACATGAGAACTGAGATAAACTCATTCCATATGCCACTCAAATATCAATCTACTCTGGGGAAGGTGGAAATCGTAGCCTCGCATATAAATTGAACTCATAAATAGTCAAACATCTTGGAGGAGGAGAACAATCGGGATCAAACTTTTTATGCACCTTCATCATAAGATCATTAGGAAAATTTTAAAATTTCTTTCAAAAAATGATCGAAGAATCACTGGTACTCTATGAAACCACATCTTCAGCCTTTAACACCTTGTGGGATTTCTTTAGACTGTCAATCTAGGAAAGAAGATATTTATCTCCATTTGTCAATAGAATTTTGAGGGAAGTGTGGTTACCCATTTGGGCTTTTGCACTAAAAATGAGCACTGAATTTTAATAGGGGATGCCACCTTTCAAAACTAATGGAAAGCCTCTAAGGTGAGAAGGAATATAGGGGAAAAGAGAGGAGACTGGGCAATTAGTCTATTATATAAATAAGGGCACATGTACTTGATAGGGGATGCCACATATTCATGACAGTGGAAGTCCTCCACTGTAAGAAGACTAGAGGAAAAGAGAAGAGTAAGAGGTGCATCTTTCCCCTGCCCCAAGAAGAAAATTCTTAGGACCAACTAGGGAGAGGGGGCTTCTAGAAGTTTTATTGGATTTTTTTTCTAAAATATTCATAATTTTTTATATATATTTGTGTATGTGTACATAAGATATAATAAAGTAATATATATATATATATATATAATATTTTATTTATATTGCAGCCATCCAATTGCGGTTGGCATGCCAGGCGATGCACAGTAGAGAACCGGTGCGAGCCAGAGCAGCGCAAGAAGCCACGGGTAGGAGTGCTATGTGGGAAGGCTGATAGCCTTGTGTAGGCGCGCTGTAAGGCTGGCCGTAGGTTTTGCCGCCAAGTCCCTTCGGGATCAAATTTTTTGCCCGAACAATCCTATTCAGATGTTTATTGAGACATTTTTGGGTCTCGGGATCCATTTTTTAAAGTCGTAGACTCAATTTTGACACTTCTAGAACTAATGAGGAGCTATCTAGTCATAGTCCATCTATTCTCAAGATTTGAACTAAGTCAATAATTTCACGGAAGCTATACCACATTTTTTTATATTTCTAGAGCTTTGGCATTGGAAAATAGGGGGCAACTGATATATCATAAAAAATTATTCTTTATTGGGAACCAATCTCGAGGCAAATATAAATTGGAAACTTTCAAAATTATATCTAGCTAGGACCGTCTAAGCTATGATTTCAACAAACTTATAGCTAAATTAAACATCTAAAAAAGATGAACCCAATGACACTGAATTTGGACCAATTTTAGCCCAAATGGGTCCAAATCAAAGACCCAAAGCACATTTGAAAATTTCAAACCCTAAATTGGATGGCCAAACGACTTCCAAATGTGACATGCTTATTTTGAATGCTACTTGACGAGAGGAATCCAACGAGCTCAAGATTGCCAAATTCTATTATTAACAAGACACTCAAATACTCGATAAAAAATCCACAATCCAGGGAGTCGATATTAGTCGTCTATTCAAAACACTGCCAACATGTCCTTGATCTTCTTCCTATTTACTAGCCATGCCGCTCCCAAAAAACTAGAAATAAACTCCTCATTATTCTTTGGGGAAGGACCAAGCAAGGAAGAGATGAAATGAAGAGGAATTAATAGAGTTGTTTTTCCACAAGACTCCTCCTCGATCATCGCCAAGATGTCAACCGTCACCGGACTTTGCCCGACCACCATCTATCGCCGGACTTCCCCTCGACTACTAGCTGTCGCCAGACTTATGGCTGGCCACCGACTGATGTCAAATTTACACCCAGCCACTAACCATCGTTGGTCTTCCATCTGATCCCTATTCATAGTTAGATATTAAAGGGAAACAAAACATTCTCACCACTTAACCCTCTGGCTATAACAAACCAAGCATATCACCTATAGTTCAAGCATAAAAAACAACTACCATCATGACTGTACACATGTAGTAGATCAATCTATATATAACTAATGCACCTTACTATAGCAAGAAGATCATATAATGAAATATGCATATTGCCAGTCATTTCACTTTCTCTTCTTTCTTTGCACTTCACTCCAGTGTGTCACTAATATAGTTTAACTGACCTGTCCTTAGATTTCAACCCGATGGTTAACTATTGTAATATGATCATCCTCAACTTCAAAGACAAATATATCATTTGTAAGCTATTCAAACACTAGTTGATTCATTTCAAATGGGTGTGACACCAAGAATTTTCCCTTCAGGGTGGGTTCCAAGTAAAAAAACTTTGGTGCTTCTATTCTCTTTGTTTGTGAGCTAGATACTAGTGCAATACTAAGACAAAATATTTTCCTACTATACCATCGTGAATAATCAAGCCCGCGACAAGATCTTAGGATAACTGCTCGTTGTTAAACTTTTGTTGTTCGTCTTGACATAGAATTCATAATATTTTAGGACTTTGGAGAAGCCGTATATCTTATTTTACATGTCGCACTTCTTTTTATTGTCAGGTCAAAGCTCACTGTTATGATTCTTCTATCATTATACCCATGGGCGGATCCCCATTTAGCCCCCCCTCAAAAATTTTTTTTTTTTTATTTTAGTGAGATATTTTGAAATATTTTGGGTATTTTGGATATTTTGCCCCCTCTCAAAAAATTTTTTTGCCCTCATTTAATCAATCCTAAGCATCTTTGCCCATCCCCCACAAAAAAAAATTCTTTTGCCCACCCTGAAAAAAGAAGCTGGATCCGCCCCTGATTATACCTGTTCTCAAAGCATCTTCATATTTTTCTTATTCTGTTGGGCAACGATGAATATCACTTAATGCATATAGAGGTTTAATACAACAGTACCGATCAGTCCCTCTGTCCTCATTTCTACAACCATGCTTTTGCTAAACTATCCCTATCGTGGACTGTCATATGATATAACTCATTTAGGTTTTTCTGATTCCTTCTTCTCTTGGAGGGAGCATTTATTGTTTTACGAGCAAATTTTAACATATTATCCTTTTTCTACTTGTTACTGTTCCTACAAAAAAAACATCTCTATTTATGTTGTTTGGAAGGAAAATGAACCTACCAAGCATATAAAACTCATTCGATTTGCACTGAGAACCAGTTTGAACTTGTCATTTCCCTGAGCTTTCCGTGTTACTAGTGAGCATCCCAAGGTTCCTTGCCTATGTCGATGCTTCAGAACTTGTTATATCGATCATCACTTCTTCTTAATTAAAAATTTTATTAAAGAAATGAGCTTCATAGGCAAAGTCAGGTCCACTGCTTTATAATTGTCATAACAAACAAGGATCTGACAATCATTCATCACTTCAGATCTTTAACTCTAATAGACCAACTTGCATTCAACGACAATGACTGTCATTAGTCTTATTATGTTAGAGTTCACCAGATGGGCCAACCTTCAACAGTAACATGTACAGGTCTATCAAGAAGGCGTGCTGATGAAATACAAATATATCCATGAGAAATTCCTTAATTTCTTGTCCAGAATTATTTTCATAACAAGTGGTGCTCAGTCAAGGAATCCCTATATTCCTCTGAGAAAGACCTATGGCTTCTAGGACAGTTCAAGCAAAGTTCAGCTCGTGATGACTGGGGGCTCCATTCTTTCACCAATTTCATGTCTTGCGAGTCCTATGAAACACAAGATGTTATGATTTTCATAGAACAAACAAGCTTCCAAGATGTAAGACTACGAGTTCTCCAAATGCGAAAATCAATCAAACAAGCTTTGATGCCAACGTAAAGAAATTTGAATATGCTTGTTTTGAATCTAAGATTGGAATGGAGATGTAATTCTATGCTGCTTTTAACCCACAATTAGAACTGAAAAAACGTGGATTTTTTAGTTTGTTTAACTTCGATTTCTCAAAATAAATTTTAGATATATTGATAGTTCTTAAAATAAAAACTCAAAGACTTCATTTGAGACAAATTTCTTCCTGCTTTGCTTTCAGACCATAGCCATAATTTCTATTTTGCCACTACTCTTTTATTGCTTTTAGGAAATTTTTGTGCTAGGAAGCATCTTTCTACAATAGCTTTAAAAAAATTTAATTTCTCCACAACAATTTTAACATCATTACAAAATGTTCGATCATCCGAAATGAACCCTAAGTCAGTCAATCTCCTGCACCGTATTGGCCATCCCTACAAACGTAGTAATCCAACACTATACCATTATCATCTTACTTTACACACATGGCCGTCGACATTTTCATATGGTCTTAATAACAGATACAAAACAGTTATGTTAATACAATAGGTCACGTTCTAGCTAGTTGTCATTTCCACGTGTAACAATATCATTAGACATCTAAGTCTATAAATACATGTATGCTTCTTTGTGACGAAGGAAAGAAAAAGATTTCTTATGATGTTTCACTTTCGTTGTTTCTGTTTCCACTGACCATTTCTTTATGGTGTCAGAGCAGGAGATAGTCACATCCTATCTTGGGTCTTGTTTTCTAGTTCATTCTTCGATTCTCTAGCCATGGCGAACTCATCGTCATCGCAGATAGTGGATAAACCTGTAATGATGTTCGACGATTAACCCAGCATACCGGCATCCCTCAAGCGTGTGATCTCCAACATCAAGATCATAATCCATACTCAACTAGCACCATAAAACTATTATGTGTGGAGACCGCAAGTGCTCAAGGTCTTCAACGCAAACGGGTTTGCTAACTTTCTTCTTCCCTCTATTTCTCCTCCATCCAGGCTTCAGTAGCACCCAGATTGATCCACTGAGATCAATCCCAAGTACAATGAATGGGTTCTCATAGACCAGAATCTTGCGGTGGCTCTCTGTTCAACTCTTTCTCCGGCGCTTCTTCCGTAGGTCATCAATCTGGAGACATGCATGTGCTTCCATATGGACAATGGTAGAGCGCAGACTTCAATCTTCGAACAGATCCCGAGTCATACAACTCAAAAAATGAGCTCCATAATATGCAGATGAAGAATTTCACAATGTCTCAATATCTGACAGACATCAAGAATATAGTTGATAATATTGCTGCAGCGGGCTCAAAGATTGATACTGAATATATCATTATATATATCTTAAATGGACTTCCACCTTCGTATCAAGAATTCAAGATGTCAATTCACATGAAGCTTGAACCTATAAGCTTGGATGATCTTTATTCTTGCCTAATTAGTGAGGAAATCAATATTCAAGCTGATTCACTTAAGCAGGTTTCGATCACTGACTCCTCCATAGCGTTATATTCAGCTAGAGGACATGGACATAGAGGGCATGGTCGTTCTGCTTTTCAGACAACCAGAGGGGAAACATCCAATATCATTACATGCCAAATTTGTAACAAATGAGGTCATTCGTCACATAACTATTCACACGGGCTAAATACAAATTACAATCCTCTAGACACATCTCAGTCCAATTCAACATCATCTCGGGCTTTGCTTGCTGCAAATGAAACAACTAATCCAAATTGGTATTTGGGCTATGGTGCATCAGCGCACTTAACAAACTCAATTGACAGTGTATCTCAAGCTGAGCCATACAATGACAATGTCACTATCACCATTGGCGATGGTCGATCTCTACCTATAGCACATTCGGACAATGGCATTCTACCTACTCCATACTGTAAGCTTCAAATCTCCCCACTTCTTCATATAACAAAACTATCACATAATCTTTTATCCATTTCCAATCTAACTAGAGACAATAATGTCTCTGTTTGTTTTGATGCATTAGGCTTTTCTATCAAGGATTTGAAGACAAGCAAAACTCTTCTGTCGGGACTAAGCCATAAAGGATTATTTCCCGTTCGCTCAGCTGTCTACTCGACTTCTCAATATGCTCTGGCTAAAACCAGACATGCATCCTCTATTTGGCATCAAAGACTTGGTCATCCCATTTGCATACTCTTCATATTATATCCACAAATAACAAGATGGTAAACATACATAAGAACTATCCTGTGTGTACTCACTGTAAGGTCTCAAAAGGCCACAAATTGTCTTTTCCTCATTCTACAAATCGATCCTCTCAACCTTTAGATCTTATTCACTTCAATGTTTGGGAACCATCTCATATTACTTCGAATCAGGGATTCAAATACTATGTAGTTTCATTGATAATTTTTCTCACTTTAATTGAGTATTCCCTATGAAATACAAATTTGAGTTGTTTTCTATTTTCACTAAATTCAAATGTTTTGTGAAAAAACAAACATCTCATCACATCAAATGTCTAAGAATGGATGGTGGGAAGGAATATGTAAATTCTCAACTTTTGAATTTCCTCAATCAACAAGGTATTCAACATGAAATCTCCTGTCCTTATACCCAGAACAGAATGTTCTGGCTTAAAGAAAACATTGACATCTTATAGAAACCACTCAGACCCTTATGCATATTGCTTCTATTCTATTCCTCCTTCGTTTTGGCCATATTTGTTTCTTACAGCTTCATACCTCATTAATAGACTTCCCTCCAGAACAACTTATCTTCAATCTCACCTTCAAATACAATATAAGAAACAACCATATTACTTTTTAATACGGGTCTTTGACTGTGCTTATTTTCCATTGCTTCCTCAAAACCGACGCAACAATCTTGAACCCCGATCATTGAGATGTGTATTCCTTGGATATTCAAGTGTCGCAAAAGGTTATAAATGTCTGGACACCACAAAAAATAAAATCTATATATCCAGTCATGTAACTTTTGATGAATATTCATTCCCTTTTAAATATGTGACATATACTATTACTTTACCAAATTCAGCACACAACAATCCTCAACTTCTGATTCCGAGCTCCTTACTATCAGACTCAAACTCCATACCATCTACTAGTTCCAATGAATCTTCTTCAACAAAATTGAATCCAAAAATACCTGAAGGTTCTACTGTACACTCTTATGCTTAGTCGAGCAACAAGGGAAACACTCATAATTCTGATACATAAGAGACCATACATCCTCAGCAACCCATTCTCCATCATCCTATGACAACCAGATCAAGAACTGGTTCACTTAAACCAAGGATAAAGCTCAATCTATTTCATCAAAATGAAGATTCATAATGCTCCAATGAAGCTGATCCGACATCATACACTAAAGCTATCAAAATTCCTTATTGGCGTAAAGCTATGCTTGAGGAATTTCTGGCATTCCAAAAATAAGGAACATGGGAATTGGTTCCTTCTTCAAATAATGTTCCTATTCTTGGCAGTAAGTGGAATTTTAGTACTAAATTTCATTCAAATGATTCCATCGTTATATTTAAAGCAAGGTTGGTAACTCAAGGCAACAAGCAGGAATATGGCATCAATTATCTTGAAAATTTTAGTCATGTGGCTAAGTTTCCAACAATAAGAACTCTACTTAAAATAGCTATCGTATACAAACGGCAAGTACATCAATTAGATGTCATGAATGATTTCTTGTATGGTAACCTCGAAGAAGCCATTTATATGAAGAAGCCAAAAGGATTTGAAGATAACAATCATCCTGATCATGTCTGTTTTCTCAAGAAATCCATCTATGGGCTTAAACAAGTACCAAGGCAATGGTTTCAAACATTCTCCACATATCTTCAGTCGCTTGGATTTACTCATGGAAGAGCAGATTCCTCTTGCTTCATTCTCCACAAAGATACAATTCAAATCTACTTGGCGATATATATGGATGATATACTGATTATATGTAATGATTCTAATATGCTTTCAATCATAATTCAACAGCTCAGTAATCAGTTTTCCATGAAGCATCTAGGACCAGTAAGCAACTTTTTGGTATTAAAATAACTACATAACAAAATTCCTATTTTATATATCAAAGCAAAATATGTTGACAACATTTTAAAAGTTACTGGAAAGAGCACTTCCAAGCCACTTTCCAACCCGTGCTGCACCAAAATGCCAACACAAGTTCCAATTGATAATGTGTTATTAGATCCTACGATCTACAGGCAAATCACAGGCTTGTTACAGTACTTAACAATTACGATACCAGATATTTCATATGCGGTAAACGTACTATACCAAAATATGCATAATCCTAATTCTCAACATACCTATCTTCTAAAAAGGTTGTTGAGATACACATCAAGGCCATTATAAATTTTTGCCTTCAATTCTCAAAAGGTCCACAAGTCCTCAAATCATATTCAGATGCAGACTGGACAAGGGAACTAGAAGATCTACATCGGGATATTGTATGTTCTTTGGCAACACTCTTATCTCTTGGAGTGTTAAAGCAACATACAATTAAACGATCATCAATCGAGGCTGGATACAGATCAGTATCAACAACTATCTCTGATATAATATGGCTAAGAAGGTTACTGCAATATTTCAACATTCCTACTACATTACCGACTGAGCTCAACTGTGATAATACATTGGCAATAGCTTTGGCATATAATCTAGTTTTTCATGCTAGAACAAAACATATATAGATTAATCATCACTTTATTTTAGATCGTATCCAATCTCAAATGGTCCTCATCTCACCAGTTACTACTAATGATCAAATAACAGACATATTGACAAAATCATTATCTACTACTCGATTTTAGCATCTAAGACATAAGCTTACTGTTCAACAAGAGCTATCAGCTTGCAGGGGCGTAATAATAGATACAAAACAGTTTTGTTAATTCATTAGGAATGTTCTAGCTAGCTATCATTTCCACGTGTAACAATATCATTAGACAGCTAAGTTATAAATATATGTATGTTGCTTTATGACGGAGGAATGAAAAAGATTTTTTCTGATATTTCACTTGTTGTTTCTATTTCCTCTGACCATTTCCTTAGGTATAACAACACCTCCAACTAAAGACTACCCCACTCCAAGCCTCAAAACAATTCAATTTATAAAATTAGGAAACTAAAAAATATCAAATGTCTCGTTTAAATTATTATTTTGGATCAAATTACTTGATAATTTTATCCAAGAATTTGTGAAATGCATGTTCAAATTAAACTTAAAGCTTGCAAACCCATGCAAAATGAAGAAAGAAACATTGTTTTAACTTTCATAATTATGTTTTAGAATTTTTCCCTCTACTCCGAACACAAAAACACTTTGGAGAATTGACTTTCGCAGTAAATCATAATGAAAACACTTAAAAAAGAAATTAAGACCAAGAAGATCGCTAAGAATCAATATTGATATAGAGCTATCAAAGCGAAAAGTCAATAGCCTTCACATTGATATTAGGACCAAGTGGGACCTACATCATTTCTGTCATTATGAATGCCTATCACAACACTTTAAAAATTGAAGAGCATCAAAGACACAAACCTGCAATGAACAAAAGAATCATATGCACTCCCTTCTCATTCCCATCCTCATGCATTCTTTCCACACCATAATAAATGTATCATAGGAAAACCAATGGCAGACATCTCCAAGGAACAACCAACCATAGTTGATGCATCTCCTTTCAAGTTCCTATGCCTACTAAGTTTTCGACGTCCCTAACCTTCTATTAACTGTTACATGTTAGAGATTATAGTAAGCCATTATTTGTCCCCTACCATTGATCTTGGATCATATTTAGCTAGTGAAGATTACTAAGGATATCCTTTAATAAGATTGAGGTTGATAAAGATCATGATCCTACCTCTCGTGATGAGGATTTAGACAACAAGAACTGTCATGACTATATTTTATGGCTGGTTGTATGCCAAAATCCCTCTTTACTTGGGATGATTAGATATTTTAAATTATATCATTTATTGTGTCTAGTGATTTCATTTATTGATCGATGAGGGTAATCACATGAATGTTATCTAAAAAAAAATCTCTTTTTTGTTTGCATCACAATGTTGAGTCACATCTTCTAACTTAAATATTATCACCAATGAAACTCTTTCTAGGGTTCAACTCTTACCTTAGCCACATCCATGCTACTTAGGTTTCTAAGACTCATTTCTAGTTGCTTGACATTCTGCGCATTTACGTGAGAAGCTATTTTTTCAATGTTTTATGTTGTGTATATGCATCATATGAGTGTTACATTTTAATGGGTCAACCTTAGCTTTGGGATATGAATGCTATCCACTATGGAATGCAAGACACATATGCCATCAATCATTAGGGGTCACATCCATGCTACTTAGGTTTCTAAGACTCACTTCTAGTTGCTTGACATTTTGCGCATTTGCATGAGAAGCTATTTTTTCAATGTTTTTATGTTGTGTACATGAATCATATGAGTGCTACATAGTAATGGGTCTACCTTAGCTTTGAGATATGAATTCTACCCGCTATAGAAGGCAAGACACGTATGCCATCATCAATCATCAAGGGTCACAGATTCCACTAATACTATTGAAGCATGTTCATCATAAACTAACTCCAACTTCCACCCTTTGAACACCAATATAGGCTAACACACATTGAGTAGTTTTCAACGCTTTAGATTTTTTATATGCACATCCAGAGTTACATATTATCATGTTACATATCTAATATAAGATGCCTTGTAACATCGTGACGCCATGTTTCCTTGATTTTGTATGGAGACTAAGGGGAGACACCAAATTTACAACTAAGGAGCATGAATGGATGTGGCTAATAAATTAAAAAAAAAATCACAAAAAATTTTAAAAAAATTCTTAAGTCTTGATGATCAAAATTTTAAGAAATAAAAGTCAAAAAGAACTTTTCAATAAATTTCTAAATAAAATGCACTAATAAATTAAATAAATCATAATAAAAAAATAACTCAAATTTACTTAAGTTATAATGAGAATATTATGGGATTATTTCTAGCTCTTATTAGAAACTTCTTTAAAATTCTAGGTTATTTAATAAAATAACATAAAATAAAATTTTAAAAACTGAAAATTAAATCTAAATCAGCTCAAATTTTCATATGAAGCTTTTGAGATGACTATCAACCTCTAGAAATTTTATCATAAAATTTCGAGCTTATTTTAATAATAATTTAATTTTCATATTTAAATAAATAAAAAAACATGAAAATAATTCCAATTTTTTATCAAAATTTTTTCAGTTTGTCTTCAATTTCAGAGAAGTATTTGATAATTGCTGGCCTTCATTTTAAGTCAAAATAAAAATTAACAAATCATAGTTCTTATAAAATAATCAATAATTAACTTAAAAATATTAAAATTCATTAAAAGTTGAATAAAAATAAAAAAAATATATCAAATATATTTTCATGGACTATAAAAATTACATAGAATAATTATCTGAAAAGAGTAAAGTGGTATAAAGTAAAGTGTTCTATTACAAACATTTAAATGAAAGCTTTAAATAAAAAAATCATAATGACACTTCATTTATTTTTTAATGCATTGTAGAGTGTTGTCTCACTCCTTTGTGAGGAGATCTTAATCAAAGATGCTTTATATGTTATGGTTTATCTTAGGGTGAATATTGCGCATTTGAAGCATTCTCCAAAATCCTAAAATTAAAATGAAACACAAAATCATTAAATTCAAATGAATGTTTTAAAATGTAAAAAAAACTTAAATTTAAATCAACCTTGAATAAACATAAATAAATTAAAAATTAAAAATAAAATAAGTATATAAATAATTAAATGACACGCTCATGACTTAGCACTCACTAGATGCTAGATAAGATGTTAGCCTCGAGATTTTCTAGACTAAGGTTTCGTTTTGGACGACTTTTTTACTGTTTTTTAAAGCAGTTTGCAGTACAATTTTTTATTTTTTTTTGTATTAAAAGCTACTTTAAGAAGAAGTAAAAAAGCTATTCCAAATGAAAGCTAAATAATTTTTTTCTTGCATTGTATTTTGATACTTTGATTTTTATTCTATATTTTATTTTTATTACATTAGACTGTGCTCATGATTTACTATAAACCTTCAACCAACTGAAAAATCAAAAGTCACATTGATTACAAAATTTGATCAAAACATCTAATTGAAACCATAATTGGGTAAAGAACTAACCAATACTCAAAACCTGACTAACATTTAAAATTAAATATCAGATTTACAGATGCTGAAACCATAATTTACACATAGAAACCAAAATATGTGTAATACAGAACCCTTAGTACGCTTGTAATATGGTGGTATCGAAGGGCCAAGAGTCAGTAGCTGCATTATGGCTATGATGATTCACATTTTTTTCATAAAACTGCTTCAGCTTGAAGGCATTCAAATAGGATTAAGCACATTGTCTCACCTACCGGTGATGTTTTGGATAATCAAGATGCTGTTCAGCAAGCAATTGTGTAATTTTTTTTTTTTTCAAAGTAAATGATGGGATTGAGAGATGTTAAGGTCTAATTAGGCTTCTTTGTTGGCTCATTAACAATTAAGCCATGATGGGAATGGCTTTCTTACTGCTTCTTAAAGCAGTTTTTTATATAAAATTTAAAATATTTGTACTAGAAAGCTGCTTTAAGAAGCAATAAAAAAGACGTCCCAAGTAAAACATCAATGACCGAAATTCTAGTTATTAACTCCATGTGGTCGAACGGAGCTCAATGCTGGGAGGAATTACTCAATCCTTTCTTCAAAACTTTTAGGACTTAATTATAATTGATGCCTCCAATGCCTTCACCACCTTCTTCAATTCTGGGCAAATGCTAGCATCGTTAAGGGACACCTTATTGTTCTCATTTCAAAAAATTGCTTCAACTAGTGTCCCTTCAAAATTCAGACCGATTAGCCTATGCCAATCATCTAAAAAATTCTTGTTTGTAGGATCAAAAGGCTGCTGGCGCAAAGTTCTAATGAACAGGGTGTCCTTGTCCCATACTATTTTATCTCCGGTCATTGTTTGCTTGCTCAAGAAATAATTAATAAGTTCAATCATTCCTCCACTAAGTTTAGGCTCATGAATAATTAAGATTGATATGGAGCAAGTCTATGATAGCATGTGTTGGAAAACTCTTCATAAGGTAATGACGATTATGAGCTTCTTAATGAAATTTACTTATTGGATAGCATAATGTGTTCAGAAACCAAGATTTTCTCTTCTCATCAATGGCTGTGAAATGGATTGGATTGTAGCTCAATGTGGCTTCTAGCAGGGATGTCTTTTGTCCCTATATCTTTTTATTATATGTTTGGAGCTTCTTTTCAAACATTGCATGAAATGGGTGAGCAATTGGGAGTAACCATCTCGGTCAAAGGGGATCGGCTTTCGCATTTACTCTATGCATATGACATTCTCTTGTTTGCTAAAGCATTTATGGGGTGGAAAAATCATATAAATAACATATTGCTTGATTACTGTGCATGGACGGGCCAAAAACTTAACAAACAAAAATCTGCTTTTTATTCAACAAGTCCACCATGACCTGGAAGAAATTGAGAATAACCAAATACATAGGCTTTTGAAAGGTAGAGAAGTTGGAGTACCTTGGCATTTATGTTGCTATTAGAAAGCTCATAATAGTTGACTTCTCTAATTTTCTTTGTAAAGCAATAAATTTGGTCAATATATGGGGATGACAACATGTCTCTCTCGCAGGACGGGTTGTGCTGAAAAAGTCATCTTTATTAGCTATTCAGACTTATGATCTTATGAATTAAGCTATTGTTGATATAGGTGTGTTGCTTAAAACTGAGAAGATTTATTGACAATTCCTTTGACAGAAAAAAAATTCGACTCATCGAGGTATATATGCACACTATAGGAAAATCATCTATTACCGGTGGATATTCCGCCGGCTTCCTGTAGACTGATTTCCGGCGTATTTCCGACGGATTACAATAAAATATTTCCAACATATTTTTTGCAACTTTTTCGACGGATTTTCCGGCGGATTTCCGACATTCGTTTTCAGCGGATTTTAATAATTTCTAAAAACAAAATTTTATTCAATTTAAATAATTAATAATTTTATAGCTCATTTTAATTAATTTT